>NC_092872.1:228143121-228288121 GCF_028372415.1 Notamacropus eugenii
ATAGCATCAAACAACTGAGCTAAATAACTCAATTAACACAGGGAGAAGCCCCTGGTGTGAGCCATTCTGACATTCTCCCTGGGTTGTCATGTTTAAAGGAATGAACAGGGCCCAGTCTGGAAACACAAGGAGCTTTGTGTTCTGGTGGCAAGTTGAGTTATGGGGCTGGAAATGTGGTATTGATTTCTACCAGTTTTGTGACTCCTATAGGTAAATTCAGAAACCCACCAGTTTACCCCACCAGATCAACTGCTTGTTGACAGACAGACAGACAGACAGACAGACACACACACACACACACACACACACACACACACACACATGCTGAGAGTTTTCTCCCTCCTGCTGTTTGGCTGTGCAGTGCCCTGAATACAAATGCTTATTAAAAGGCCGGGAAAGAAGAACTTATTTCCTAGAGGAAAAAGAGATTAGGAAGGCAGAGGGATTTAGACAAGCATTGTTTGACACGGCCAAACTCAGTTGCCAATCTTCTGAAACCCAACATTGAAACACACATCTATTTGATGTTCATCACTCCTAAGGTGACACTTGGAGTTATTTCAACAAAGGAGATTAAAATACAGTCCTAATGACAAATGGTACCAAACACTCAAGGTTACAGGGACTTTCTTATTCCATAAATGAGTGCATATGTATATTTTCATAACAAAATGGATCAATGAACTCATTGATGACTTCCTCAAGTGATGCATTCTGTATCCCATCTCTGCCTACCCATCCCGTGTGACTCTAGTTTATGCCTTCCCATAAATCCTCCACAACTTATTTTGCGAATATGTTGAATCCCATTTCTAGCACTCTCGTTACTGTATGAAATATGTTTCCTTCTCCAATTGGAGTGAGAGCTCCTTGAGAGCAGAGGCTATCTTATTTCTTCTATTTATATCCCTGGCACTTTGCTCACTTTTTGGAACATAGTAAATTTTCAACAGATACTTTTTCATTCATTCTATGACTCATAGTCATATTAAATATTTCCAGGATAATACTGCTATAAAGGTAGACCTAAGGGACCAATAAGTTGTTGGGCAAAATGCTTTACCCCCACTAAGTCTTACATCATCCCCCCAAAAAAAGAAAATTCATATACCAGATGTAAACAAGTCAGCCAAAGAAGAAAAAAGACCTAGTAAATTCTTTTTTTTATGAATCAGCGCCAGAAATTATAATCCTTAAATCACCCATTTAGTACCTTTCCTATACCAGCCTTCATTATTCTGGTAGAGACAAATAAGCTGACCCAATGCCTTTTGGCTAAGGTTTATATTCATATCCCTCTCTGATACAGAGATTATGATGGCATAGTTCATCCACTACCCTCCTCTTACTCCAGAACAAGAAACAAATGATGTTTCTACCTAGTCAAGGAAGACAAGGTTGGGAGAAAGAAGAGAGTACAGTCTTCTGCCCATGGCTAGGAACATCCCCAGGATTGCATAGACTCCAACCAGAATGCTATCTGACCAACTTCCAACCATGAAAAAGTAACAGATAATAATTAAGTCTAGAAACTGAATAAAAGGAAGAGATCTAAGGGAGTTTTTGATGCAAATTACTTTCATTCATGGCTGGGCTGTCCCTGAAATGAAGGGGACTGAAGCCTAGCTGGGGCCAATCCTATCTCCCTAGATATTATTTGGAGGAATAGCCAAAGATGTTGAAATCTAAATCCCCCAACATGAGAAGAAATTTTTAGCTTTTTATTATAGTCCCAGAGGTGTACTCACCAACCAAAGAGTTAGGAGGAATCAGTAAGTAAGTGACGGAGATTATAAGAGGGAACGGGCTAAAACAACAAAGACCTAAAAAGAAAGAAAACTTAATAGAAACCTAGTATATAAAAGTAAATAAACAGAAAGGATCATAAAACTAGGAGAATGAGAAGTAAATTCTCAAAAAAATCACAAAGCTCTCTTAACTCACATTACAATAGAAAAAATTAACTAGAGTCTAATGAACAAGGAATTGTGTGGAAAGTAAAGAAAACCTTTAACAACGAGAAGAAATCCAAAATCATTCAAAAGAGAGATGAAATTCATAAGAGCAAAAATGAGGAATGTATGTGTGTTTATATATATGCATATACATAAACACACACATATATATGTACAAACATATACATATAATCAAAATTCACAGTGCTCAAAATAGAAGTAAAAATATAATTAGTATGTTGAAAAAAACAAATCCATGGTGGGTAATTTATTCAAAGGAATAAAAGAGATAATGGCAGGTGTGGAATATAAAAATACCAAAGTGAAGTAAAACCTGGTGGAAGAGACACAAAAGGTAGCAATATTATGTCTATATAAGCCAAAGCTATTGACCTCAAAGACAAGTTTCCCAGAAGAATACAAGTCAAAAAAATGTAAGTGCCATAATTCAAGATATAATAGAAAAAACTGCCCAGAATTTATGAATATGGTAACCAAAACCCTTACTGAAAAAATCCGTAGATTGACTCCATAAAAAAAATAAAAACCACTATACTTTAAACAAATTTTGACAATTCCAATGACAATAAGTTTCACAAGCTAAAGAACTTGAAATATGATGAAAAAAAAAATATCATAATGCAACATTATTGTGTGTCCACTATAAATTATGGAAGGGACAGTAAAACAGTATGTATTTAAAATAAAGAAGCTTCAGTAACAACCCAAAATAACATACTTTGAAAACATAAGTTGAACTTTGAGAGATAGGAAAGAATTGATCAGATATAAATGAAGGGGAGGCATCCCAGGGTGACAGAAAGAGTGAGAACAAAAGCACAGAAGAGGGGAATGTGCTTTCCTTTTATGTCCTTAATGAAAATGGATCACCATCTTTCATGTAATAAGCCACCATGTGCTTGAGTACCTGACTCTATTACTCTGTTAGCCTTCAATTCTTCAGGAATAGACTTTCTCTCCTCCTGGATCCAATTTCTCAACATTTGTATTACCTTTGTGTCTCTGTTCTAGACTACCCTTTGCAAGTTTCCCATCTCCTTTTTTCACTATGAAGTCAGAATATTCCAAATCTGACATTTAAAATGACCATATGCACCCCTTTTATAGATATCCTCTAAACTTTGGTGCCACCTTTCCCTGAGATAAATTAGTCAGCTAATTAATTGACCAATTGATCCATATTGCTATAACATTTATCCTTTTAACAACTGCCTGCCTCTCTGGAATTCCTTGATCCCTTCTTTGTCTTCCATCATACCCAGAAGGTAGTTGAGCATAACAAATGCTCATTTTAGAGAGGGAGAAATTGAGACACTAAGCAGAAAAATTCTATATCTACATATCTATATCTACATATATATAGCCTTAAAAGGACCTCAGTTACCATTCAGTTCAGTCAGTACATATTGGGAATGCGGAGGAGTGTAAGCTTTACACTGTCTATAAAATCCTTACCTCTCATTTCTGTCTTTGTGCAGAGGATGTTGACTAAGTCTGTTATGGGCTTTAATGATAATAAATTAATTGCATTGTCAGTAAGAGGAGGAAGAAGTCCTCTGGGGACTGTCATCAGCTTCTCAACATGGAGACTCTAAGGAGTTCCAAGAATAAGGAATGAATGAATTTTCCAAATGCACAAAACACAAATATAAAGACTGGGCTGCTGGAAAGTGGACAGGCTTTTCTCCTAAAAACTTACTGGACTTTTGCTATTTTTTTTACAAGTTTCCTAAAGACTCCAAAGTTCTTTTAAAATTAACCAATGAGATAGTTTATGATCAATATGAAAAAAGAGAAGACCCTCAACTTGAGATCACAGGTCCATCAAAATATCAAAATGTTGTTACCTATTTAGTTTTATGATCTCTACACAGGGTGGTATGTTTTTACTTTTAAATGTAATTGAATGATTTTTTTTTAATTAGTCCAAGAGGTCAAATATTGTTGGTCTACAACCTAATTTTGAAAGTCAGAATCCATGCTATCCTTTGAAACCCCAAATGTAATTTTTTGTTCGAATGTTTACTTTAATTTACTTGGTTTTTCTTCATTTCATCCCTCCATAAAATAACTTCAGGTCGCCTCACAAATATGAGATCTGAATTTTAAAGCAACTTTAATTAAAACTGATGCTGAACAAAGAAGTTACTGCATAGCCAATGGACAGTCTTAAAATGTCACTCTGCCTGAATAAGCCCATTGGGAAAGATGGGTTTGCAGTGCTGACCTTTGAGGTCAGCCACCTGGGACATAGCCAAAGCAAGACATTCACAGGTGGGTCTTTGTCCCTAACCCCACTCCCATAAGCTTTCTAGAGATAAGATCAGTGAATTGTCATCGGGTAGCTCCCCCTGAGTCTTACACCCTTGTACAGCATGGGCAGTGTTCTAAAGAGACTAAAATCCACCAGCAATACCTTCTATGAAGTTACCTTTTGCTCCTTATGAAGCCAACTTTTCCAGCTACTAAAGCAAATACACTTTTGGAAGTAGCATCTGGCCTTACTTACCCTTCTAAGGAATCCTCTTTTAATGATATACTTTGTAGCAGAGCAATCCGGAATTATGCCCAAAGTGATATTAAACTACCTTTTGACTCAGTGATACCACTACTTAAGGCATTTCCAAAGATAACTAGGGAAAAAGGAAAGAACTTATATGTTCTAAAATATTTATAGCAGCTCTTTTTGTGGTGACAAAGAAACTGCAGAGACACCCATCAGATGGAGAATGGCTGAACAAGTTATGGTGTATGATTGTAATGGAATACTACTGTGCTATAAGAAATGATGAGCTCAGTGATCTTAGAAAACCTGGAAAGACTTGCACGAAATAATGAAGAGTGAACTGAGAACCAAAAGAACATTGTACATAGTAATAGTAATATTGTTTTTAAAATGACTTTAGTGGAATAAGTTATTGTAACTTTTATAAATACTAAATTAACTATAAAGGATATATTAAGAAAAGATGCTATCTGCATCCAGAGAAAGAACAGATCATTAGAAGTATGTATATAATGATAAACACACACACATACATATATACATATACACACATATAGACATACACCTACACACATACATATATGCAAATATACACATGCACACATATATAGCACATACATATATATATATATATGCCTATTTGTATCTAATGATAGCCATCACTAGGCCTGAGGGTGGAAGAGAAGGAAGAAAAAAAATAAATTTACATGATAATTTTGCTGTATACTTGAAAAGAATAGCAAGTTGTACATGGTAGCTTTGCCGTTTCATACACAATCATCTTTTTTACTATACTATGTAATGGAAATGATTGCTTTATTCCATAAGTAAAAAAAAACTAAGTATGCTTTGTACAGCAGTTATTTGTGTGCTTTTCTTATCTCCTCCATTAAATTTCAAGTTCTTTGGGAGTGGGACCCATTTCTTGATTTTATGTAGCCCTATGGTCCTGTAAAGAGAGGGCTCTACTTGGAGTCAGAAAGACCTTTGGATACTTCCTCTAGTATTTATTAGTTCTTTGAGACTCAGTTTCTTTATCTGTAAAATATGGAAAATAATACCTGTAATACTAGCTAACAAGGTTTTTATGTGGCTTAAATGTGGTGGTGATCATAAAACCCTTTACAAAGCTTAAAAGCCTATCCAAATGGCAGTTACTATTACTCATCTTTGGGTCTTGAGCACAGTAAGCAGCCAATAACTGTGTGTAATTTAATCTCAGTTTTGGTTAGCTCTCAAAGTACATTGACTGAAAAAAGCAGTGATATGAATAAACCAATTTAAAATGGGAGGAATTGAAATGGTTTGTATTTAGCCTTGGATTGTCCACCACTGGCATTTGCATGTGGGGTTTGTGGTGTTGTAGAAATTCACAACATTTTGAACAAAATAGCAAGACCATACCATTTACAAATGACTCAAGAAAATGGAAAACCATCCAACTTTCTTATTCCACTTTTGTTTTCTATTTCTTCTTTTGTTGCACTCCATGCTGGGAACAGATAGCATCATGTCTTAGGCTAATACAAAACACCAGCTTAAAGTTTCTCTAAGTTGGTTGTTCCTTCTCATCCATGGAGCTGGAAGGTAGTCAATTTAATTTAAAAGATACTGTCTTCAAGCTCCATCAGTTAGATTTAACAAAGGTCTTGTTTATCAACAATGGACAAAAAAAGGTGGCTAGGTCAGTATAAATTCCTAAGATTTTAAATCGTCAGTGTGACTAATCAGTGGGCAAATGATGGAGAACTGACTCTATTAGAATCACTGGACCAGTCAAGTCCCTTTGATCAGAGTCCTTTCTTTAAAGTCAGTCTCTTCCTCTGCTCCAGTTTGAAGTTTTTCAGCACTGACATTTTGGAATGGTTATTGTGTGTGTGCACACTTGTTTCAAGTACTAATCAACTAGAAAATTCCCTTAGTTCTAAGCGATGAACGATTATTTTTGATTCAGTGGAAACTTCCACCTTCAAAAAAAAATCATCCAATAAGTACAGGAATTGTTTTGCCAGCAAAAACTAGGAACGGGGGAAAAAGTCTCATGCTCTTTGATATCTTCTTCTCCACCCTCCAAGGAAGGCTCTCAATGAAAAGATCTAGGGAGGTAATTGTTACCAGAGGTTCTTTGCCTGGGAAAAGATTGGGGAATTGGAGCCTTTAAAATAGTGCACATCCACTCAGGGTATTCTCTAATCAGAAAAGCTACCTCTGGAAAAATCCCAGTTGGAGCTTTTCTCCTTGATGGCATCCTGCATCCCTCCTGCAAGACCGAAATGACTAAATGGAGCTTTGTCTCCACCAGTGAATCACAAAAAAGAGGAAAACATGTAACAGAAGGCATGTTTCCAAGTTAGAAGGGGGTGTTCAAAAAAGACATTCATTGCATGCTCCCTTTATTTGGCTCCCTAACTCCTACTGTCTGATAATCAATTTAAACATGCCTTTCTTTTGTAAGCTATCAGCAGGAGCTAACTGGCAGGAGATTTCTGTGCCAAAGCAACTTTATGGTTACCCATCAACTGATGTCTTCTTTGGTCCTCCCTCCTCTACTTAAAGCCTGAGGGCCCTTCTGACACCAGATAAATGAAGGAGAATAGAGGGAGCTGAGGTGGGAATCCCACTGGGAACAGAGTACCAGTTCCATCTCCAGCAAAGAAAACAGTTTCAGCTATAACTCAGATCTTTACTACTAAGAACAAACCATCAGACTGTGTGATGAAACCAAAAGGAGGTGAGGGGAAGTAAATTGCTTTCTTCTCTCCCTGGCTATATATATGATTTGAATGCTGTCAAGTTTACTCTGACTTCACTAGGTACCAATTAGTCCTTAGGAAATGATTGTGTTTCATAGAAGGTAGGATTCATATGCACATCATTGTTCTTCATTCTCCACCCACCTCCCAAAGTTAAAAAATTTTAGAACCACTGAATACTAGTTTTGGAAAGGACCTGTGAAATAATTCAGTTCATCCTTCTACCCCACAAAATAATCCCCAAGTGATGGTAACATTCAGAAAAATTCATAGAAAACTCATCAATTCCTCCCTGTTGCTCACGGAATAAGGTTCAAACTCTTTAGCTTATCATTCAAGGATCTCCACAATTTGATACACACACACACACACACACACACACACACACACTTTCTAAACTCACCATGGCCTATTCACTATGTATGATACACTGCAACCAAACTAGACTACTAGTATGTCATCCTTCCTACATATTTTGCGTTTTCTCATCTCCATTCCTTCTTCATATTGTTTCCTATGCCGAGAATGTTCTACCCTCCTTCATTCACTGTTTAAAATACTGTCCATCCTTCAAAACCCAGCTCAAGCCCCACCATGAAACTTCCTTAGGTTCCAATACACGTTTAATTCTTAGGATCATAGAATAATAGCTTTAGAGTTTGAAAATCCTTAGACATTATCTAGTCCAATTCCATCACTACACAGTGCGGAAACAGATCCAAAATCTAGAAATCTTTCTACTGCTCTATACATCAACAAATCCCCTTATTATTTCCTATTTTGCATTATAAATAAGGGCAGGAACCAGGTCTAATCTAAACTTTTTATCTTCCCTACTATCTAGCTCTACACATTGTAGGTGCTTCATAAATATCTTTAGTTAAATTTTGGTTATTTGTGTATGCATTTTAGCACTTCTGCTACACAATCAGATCCATAAAAGCAGTGTTCTAAAATAATTTATTTTTCTCTAGCACCTGAGACAGTGTTCTGCTTATACTCACTACTTCAATAGATTCCATTAACTTTCCTAGGTAGTCCTTTTATCAGAGTACATCACAAGTCATTCATGTCTTCTCATCCTATGGGAGTCTTGTTTATGTTCTCTCATAAATCCCCAGAGGATCTGGCCAGTGAGCATGTGTCTGTACATTTCCTGGGTTCCAGTAGAGCACTGAAGCTGTCAATCTATTATTATCCATCATTTTCATTTCTTGGCTGGCAACTAGGTAATACATTTGGGCATAGTAGATGACTTGATCTCAAGAAGCTGAGTTCAAATCTGACCTCAGATACTTATTGCATGTGTATGACCCTGGATAAATGACTTAATTTTTCATAGCTTCTATTTCTTCAACTATAAAATGAGGATGGACTTGATGGCTTCCATTCTAGGACTAACTCATTGTCCATCTGCAGTATCTGTTTCAAATATAGGTACTAAAAGACTCCGTCAATGGACTGTCCATCTACCTTCATGTCATAGGCCATGCAATAAGCATTATTCATTGTATTTTGTTTTTTCAGTATTTATTGTTAGACTGATCTATCTTGAGTGATCATGAATATCACTGAGTGTTCTGGGATTTGGTACAGTCAGCACAATCACATCCACAGATAGGAACATCCAGAAGACTTTGCCATTAATAGGGTACTGCTCTTCCATTAAGGACCTTGGGAGGTACTCTCCATGACAGAGTCACACCTCTCTCAGAAATACATGTTGCCTTATTCTTCTATGTTAATAATCAGAAGGTCATTGAACAGACCTATATTTTTTCTTTTATAAATTTTTCTTTGTAACTTTTTACTTTGTCAGTCACATTTACCAATATTTCCATTCCCTTGCCAGAGAGTCATCTTTTAAAACAAAAAATTTTTGAAAGGGAAAACAAGTTCATCAAAACTAACCAACATATTGTGTGGTCACGTTTTTCCCCCCGAAGGAATCTTGTATGACCTCAACATATTCATAGGATGTTTCTTGCTAAATGGTAGCTTGTAAGGCTATAACTTTACTCCAGAGTTTTTGCTGTTTGGGTGTGTTATTGTTGTCATTGCTGGGGTTTGACATCACCAAGCATTAAGCATCTTGAAAGTCAGAAAACTATTGGAGGCTGGAGTTGGATTTCGAGTAGAGAAGACACAGGCACATATTTTCTTTAGCATGTTATAGCTATATGACTTAGAGCAAATCATTTACCCTCTGGTGCTCACTTTCCTTTTCTGTAAAATTAAGGTGACAGTTAATAGCTGTAGCATCTCCCTCACAGGTTTGTTGTGAAATTCAGATAAAATGGTGTATGTAAAATGCTTCATAAACTTTAAAATGCAGTAGAGTTGTCCAGCAATGCCATGTGTTGCTTCAGCAAGTAGTGAGCTCTTTATGGACAGGTTGGCAGCTAAATAGCACAGTGGATAGAGCACTGGGTTTGGAAGCAGACTCATCTTCCTATATTCAAATCCAGCCTCAGACACTTACTAACTGTGTGACCCTGGACAAGTCACTTAATGCCATTTGACTTAGTTCTTCATCTGTAAAATGAACTGAAGAAGGAAATGGCAAACCACTCCAGTATCTTTGCCACAAAAACCCTAAATGGGGTCATGGAGAGCCAGACATGACCAAAAGGACTGGACAACAAAGGGGATCATTTGTCAGTCTTGTTGCACAGGGAATTTATGCTGAAGGTGTGGTTTAAACATTATGCAGTGTGGTAGAAGGAGCACTAGTGAGAGAATAACTTGATATGAATTGAGAGCAAATTTAGGGGACCAACAGAGGAACTTTTCCAATTGCACCAAAGATCAAGCAAAGAGCTTCTAAATAGATCACAAAAACCTTGAAAATAATAAGCTCCATCTATGGGCAGAGTAAGACTCTGGAATCTTGAGCCTCAAATTTTAGAAATGTTACCAACAAGGTAGTGGGTGGCCAGAGAAGAATAACTAAGGTGATAAAGCGCTTTGACCTCATCTCATATAAAGATGAATTGAGAGAACTGAGGCAGTACAGCCTAGAGAAAATAAATTTTAAGAGAGACTTCATAGTTATCTACAAATATCTTAAAAGACCTTGTGTGAAGGAGAAGTGAGATTAATTCTACTTGGACCTAGAAGGTAGAGTTAGAGGCAACGGGTAAAAGTTAGACATGAGTGTAACAGCAAGGACCTGGCATACACAAGAGGGCCTACTGTACAGGTTCTAAAAGGAAAGAAACTTTTGGGGTGTCAATAATCTACTTTAATCAAGTACTTCTGTCATGCACTTACTTCAGGGGAGAGTCAGCACTCTGAACTTCAGAGAATATACAAGCAGAAATTACAAACAGAAAGACCAACAGATAGGGCTTCCAAATGTCTGACCATAGACAATACATTACCAGAGACAGAAGCACCAACATCTGGGTTTTCAAAGGGGTCGGGGCTGCCCAGAGTCCCATCTGGCACACAAACCTTCTTCCAAAAAACTAAGCCTCAAAGAAAAACCTCACCTCAAGAGTATATATAGTCTTTTCAGGGCTGGTGGGCACCACCTCATGACCTAGGGCCTTATTGGAAATTAACAAAAGGTGTCTGAGGCCTATTAATGGGCTGGGAAGATCTTTAACTCTTCCCCCCACTCACTATTAACCTTACATTAACATTAGAAAGAAAAGCTTTCTGATAATTAAAACCAACTGCAGAATGGACTTCACTAGTAAGTAGTAAGATCCCTCCTTCACTTCTAGTCTTGAAGCAAAGGCTGGATGACCATTTATGGGTATGTCACAGAGAGGACTTTTGTGTAGATCTGGATTGGATCAGATAACTTCTGAGATCTCCTCCAATCCTAACATTCTGTTTAAAGTTTATGTGTGACCTAGATTCAAATCTCATCTCTACTTGACTTTAGGAAAATCATTTAAGGTCTTCAGATCTGTTTCTTCTATAAATCTGTTTCCTCTGTAAATCATTGTTTCTTCCAGTTCTAAATCTGATGATGGCCTCTCTGGTTCCTTAGAATCCTTGAGATTCTATGATTCAGTTAATAAAAGTAGGGTGAAGGATCAAGTATGGGTTGCGAGGTCATGGTCAATATTTTGGGCAATCCTTGGGTCTTTATTATATTTCATTTTTCTACAATAGATTCTCTCATTGCTAGAATGGTTCCATGCAATAACAGTTATGGCCCCTCTCCTAGCATAATTGGGCATCCAAGTCACACAGTAGATAGAACACCGGGCTCTATCTACTCTATCAGGAAGACTCATCTTCATCTTCCAGCCTCAGACATTTACTAGCTGTGTGATCTTGAGCAAGTCACTTAACTGTGTTTACCTTAGTTCCTCATGTGTAAAATGAGCTGGAGAAGAAAATGGCAAACCCATCTAGTATCTGCCAGGAAGACCCTAAATGAGGTCACACAAAGTCAGACACAACTGAAACAACTCAAGAACAAGAGCCTAGTTTCTCTTACTCTATCCTAAAATGAAAACTCTACTCCAAAATGATGGGAAAAAAATGACTGACTTCATTGACTATAAAGAAAATAACATTCAGGAAGGTTCTCAGTGAGTCCCTTTTCTGTCTTTATAATCCTTCCTGCAATTAGGCCCCAGGTCACCAGCCAAGGAATCTCCACTTCAATTAATATCTCCTAATGGATACAGTAAGAGCACTTAACAAGGGCCTTCAAGCTCTGGGCCTCTGGGGACTCCCCCTCCCAAACTGCTTTCTGCAGAGCAGACAACTATAAAGCGAAGGGTCACAGGAAATTCCACCATCACTGCTGCAATCATATGTGTTCAAATCTTAACTTGAATGGACCAAGAGGAACAAAGAGAAGAAGGTGAGGCCTTGGACTTGGATTCAGGAGGAACCGGGTGCAAATCTCTTGTCATAAATTTATTATACATGTGATGTTAAATGATTGTCTGTCCCTCAACGTCTTCATCTGTAAAATGAGGCAGGTTGGACTCAGTGCCTTCTAAGATCCTTTTCAGCTCTAAATCTATTATTCTAGGAATTTATAAAATCTTCCTGATCTGATATGAAAGGAATAGTGGCATAAAAGAGCAGAGGGCATTAACTTAATTAAGATAAACAGAGATTAGGGAGTTGAGCCAGGCTTCCTGAGACCCATACGACTTTCTGAGCATGGGTGCTATTTATTGTGGGTAGCAATTTACTAACCTACCTACTGGCTCTAGTTCAATCTTGCTGAGCCAAAAAGTATTTCTGGTGATATGGAATGCGTGCATTTGAGAGAAGGGAGTCAGAGAGGTGCATTCAGACCTATACTGGCTGGATATACTTGGGTGAGTCATTCAAACTTTCTAAGCCTCGGTTTTCTCATCTGTAAAATGAAAAGAGTAATCCTTGTTTTCACAAATGAGGTAAGAGCTTTTGATGTCTAAAGAGTTATATAAATGTAAGGTATTTATTAAATTCACACTAAGGTATAAATGGCTTACCTGAGAACAGGGTTTGATGGGGGAAATGAGGATTAAATAAGGAGGCTTAAAGGGAGTTGGTACTGTAGTAGTGGGAAAAAGATGCAAAAAGGAGAAACCTTGGTATCAAGTTATTTTGCCAAAGGACAACCTTGGATATGGATGGATGTGACTCTTTTCTGAGGGGGACAACTAAAAGATGAGAAGGAAGTAAAGGGAATACACATTTATTAAGCACCTACAGGCTTTCAAAGTGAGTGGTAATCACTGCTTTTTTGGAGGTAGACAGATGGTGTAAGTGAATAGGGTACTAGGGTTGCAGTCAGGAAGACTTGAGTTCAAATAAAGTCCTGGATACACTTATTATCTGTGTGCTTCGGTTTTCTCGACTGTAAAACACCTACCTCCCAGGGTTGTTTGAGAATCAAATGAGATAATGTTTGTTAAAAACTGCTTAGCACAGGTTCCTGAAACACAGTAGCTGCTTAATAATGTGCATCCCCTTTACTTAAAGAGATAAGAAATATAATTCTTATCATTTTTAATCTTCTCAGCATCATGTACCTAAACTCCAAAGATGGTCAGAGTGATGTCCTTTCAGGAATCTATCATCACTTCACAGATCTTCCCAGGTACCCAAGACTGCTAGAGTTCAGTATCACTTTGAACTCAACCTTCAGGAGCATCCTGTGAAAGCCAGTCCTCTCACACTGGTGCCAAATCAGCTGTCCTGGGATCCACTCCTCGGGTAGGTCTGGCCAGGTGCCCAGCCTTACTATTATTGATGGTGCAGGACTGAACAGGGGAGAGAAAAATGAACAGTGCTTTATTGCCTATGCTACAGTCTCTGATTCACTGGACATGCTGCAAAAAATCATCTTTCAAGAAACCATTCATGAATGGAATGACTTTTCCCCTCCATGAGTCTTGCTGATGGTACATCAGTTCTAATTATTCTACTTGACTAGTGGCATTTGGCTTCCCACTGACAATCAGAAGAAGAAGGAAAGAAGGGAAAAGTAATGGGAATTGCAGGAGCAAAACAGCCCTCGGAGGGTTTTATGAATTTCTAGAATCCCCTGGAGGTTGTTTTGACACCAGCATTTGCTTTGTCATGGAAGATAAAGGGATTGCTTCTCTGCAAAACAAAACAAGTCCTGGTGTCTGAAAGCAGAACAGAAATGGATTATCAAATATTATTCAACAGTGGCTGGCTAGCTGTCCCCAAAGTACCAGGGCGTTTGATCTGTGATTAAAGACCAAATCTTCCCACATTTGCTAAGGACACTCTGGAGCTATGGGAAGAGCAAACTTAAACACAGAGTAGAAGGGCATTTAGTTGTTTGATTTGATGGGCAATGGGGAAGAATACCAAAATATCTCTTCTATCTATCAGTGATGCTTGGAATTAGTACAATCTGAGTTCAAATCCACCCTCAGACTTTTCCTGGCTGCGTGACCCTGGGTCTCACTTTACTGCTTTTGTTTTCTCAATTGTAAAATGGGGTCAATAGTAGTACCCCCCTCTCAAGGTTGTTCTGAGGACCAAATGATATATTTTGAAGCACTTGGCAAAGTGCCTGGAACATGATAGTTCAAAGAATCTTGTCTCCTCCTCCTTTAGAGAATTCTTAATAGAAGAATGTACCAGGAGGGAGGTATCACAGATAGGAATATGTTCTCCCATCTCCCAAGTTTTTAACTTGGATGACCACTGGTCTCATAGGAATGATTTCTTCCAGGTACATCATAGTCTACATGGTCTTTGAGCTCTCTTCTAACCCTGAGATCCTAGAACTGTTTGACTCTTTTCCTTCTCCCCTGACTTAGTTCTAACAAGGCTCCCTTGAGTTCTGATCAACCTTATATGATGAAAGATTGAGTGCTAGAATGGGATTTTCAAGTCCATCAAATCTGGTGGCCCCTCCTCTCATATTATAGAGGAGGAAATTGAGGCACAGAGACATTAAATGACTTGCCCAGGGCCAAAATGTTAGCAAATGTCTGAGGAAGAAATGGTTTTCTTGGGAGCCAAGATGGCGGAGTAGAAAGATGCACATACACATAACTCCAAACCCACAACCCATAGAACAACTACAAAGAAGTAACTCACGGTGAATTCTGCACCCAGAGGCCACAGAACATTGGAGAGAGGGAGATTTCTGTTCCGGAGAGACCTGCAAACCTCTCGCAAAAGGTCCTTCACGCTGTGGACTGGGCGCCGGGACTGGGAGCTGTGTACAGCCCTGCCACAGCCATGGCACCGAGAGGAAAAGATCCAAGAGAGCTTCAGGGACGGGATCTCCAGTGGCCACGCGGGTCCCTCCACCCACAGAGGGACCTGCAAACCTCTCGCAAAAGGTCCATCGCGCTGCAGACGCGGAGCCCAGCCCAGCCCTGCCGCGGCCGCGGCACCAAGAAAAGCAGATCCACGCAGGCTTCAGGGACGGGATCTCCAGTGGCCTCACAAGTCCCTCCACCCACAGGTGACGGGGGTCGGTGAGAGAGTCTCTTTGGCAGGTCGAGAGGGGAGTGGGGTGCCCCCATAACTTGGGCCCCCCCCGGGAGGTACAGGCTGGGAGGCGGCTGCAGACCGGGGCTCCCCAAGCGGGCGGGAGCCTGGATCCATTGTTGAAGGTCTGTGCATAAACCCCCTGAGGGAACTGAGCCTGAGAGGCAGCCCTGCCCCAACCTCAGCACCTGAACTTAATCTCACACTGAATAGCAGCCCTGCCCCGGCCAAAAGCCCTAAGTCTGGAAGCAGCATTTGAATCTCAGACCCCAAACACTGGCTGGGAGGATCAGGAGGCAAGGTGGATTTGAGGGGAATATTCAGAGGTCAAGTCACTGGCTGGGAAAATGCCCAGAAAAGGGAAAAGAAATAAGACTATAGAAGGTTACTTTCCTGGTGAACAGGCATTTCTTCCCTTCCTTTCTGATGAGGAAGAACAATGCTTACCATCAGGCAAAGACACAGAAATCAAGGCTTCTGTGTCCCAGCCCACCCAATGTGCTCAGGCCATGGAAGAGCTCAAAAAGAATTTTGAAAATCAAGTTAGAGAGGTGGAGGAAAAGCTGGGAAGAGAAATGAGAGACATGAAGTCAAAGCATGAAAGGCAGATCAGCTCCCTGCTAAAGGAGACCCCAAAAAATGTTGAAGAAAATAACACCTTGAAAACTAGCCTAACTCAATTGGCAAAAGAGGTTCAAAAAGCCAATGAGGAGAAGAATGCTTTCAAAAGCAGAATTAGCCAAATGGAAAAGGAAATTCAAAAGCTCACTGAAGAAAATAGTTCTTTCAAAATTAGAAAGGCACAGATGGAGGCTAAGGACTTTATGAGAAAGCAAGAAATCACAGAACAAAGCCAGAAGAATGGAAAAATGGGAGATAATGTGAAATATCTCATTGGAAAAACAATTGACCTGGAAAATAGATCCAGGAGAGACAATTTAAAAATTATGGGACTACCTGAAAGCCATGATCAAAAGAAGAGCCTAGACATCATCTTTCATGAAATTATCAAGGAAAACTGCCCTGAGATTCTAGAACCAGAGGGCAAAATAAATATTCAAGGAATCCACAGAACACAGCCTGAAAGAGATCCAAAAAGAGAAACTCCTAGGAACATTGTGGCCAAATTCCAGAGTTCCCAGGTCAAGGAGAAAATATTGCAAACAGCTAGAAAGAAAAAATTCAAGTACTGTGGAAATACAATCAGGATAACACAAGATCTAGCAGCCTCTACATTAAGGGATCGAAGGGCATGGAATAGGATATTCCAGAAGTCAAAGGAACTAGGACTAAAACCAAGAATCACCTACCCAGCAAAACTGAGTATAATACTTCAGGGGAAAAATTGGTCTTTCAATGAAATAGAGGATTTTCAAGCATTCTTGATGAAAAGACCAGAGCTGAAAAGAAAATTTGACTTTCAAACACAAGAATGAAGAGAAGCATGAAAAGGTGAACAGCAAAGAGAAGTCATAAGGGACTTACTAAAGTTGAACTGTTTACATTCCTACATGGAAAGACAATATTTGTAACTCTTGAAACATTTCAGTATCTGGGTAGTTGGTGGAATTACACACACACACATGCACACACGCACACATACATAGAGACAGAGTGCACAGAGTGAATTGAAGAGGATGGGATTATATCTTAAAAAAAAAATGAAATCAAGCAGTGAGAGAGAAAGATATTGGGAGGAGAAAGGGAGAAATTGAATGGGGCAAATTATCTCTCATAAAAGAGGCAAGCAAAAGACTCATTAGTGGAGGGATAAAGAGGGGAGGTGAGAGAAAAACATGAAGTCTACTCTCATCACATTCCACTAAAGGAAAGAATAAAATGCACACTCATTTTGGTATGAAAACCTATCTTACAATACAGGAAAGTGGGGGATAAGGGGATAAGCAGGGTGGGGGGGATGATAGAAGGGAGGGCATGGGGAGGAGGGTTCAATTTGAGGTCGACACTCATGGGGAGGGATAGGATCCAAAGAGAATAGAAGTAATGGGGGACAGGATAGGATGGAGGGAAATATAGTTAGTCCTATACAACACAACTATTATGGAAGTCATTTGCAAAACTACACAGATTTGGCCTATACTGAATTGCTTGCCTTCCAAAGGGAAGGGGTGGAGAGGGAGGGAGGTAAAGAAGTTGAAACTCAAAGTGTTAGGAACAACTGTTGAGTAATGTTCTTGCCACTAGGAAATAAGAAATACAGGTAAAGGTGTATAGAAAGCTATCTGGCCCTACAGGACAAAAGAGAAGACGGAGACAAGGGCAGAGAGGGATGATAGAAGAGAGAGCAGATTGGTCATAGGGGCAATTAGAATGCTTGGTGTTTGGGGGGGGAGGGGATAAAAGGGGAGAAAATTTGTAACCCAAAATTTTGTGAAAATGAATGTTAAAAGTTAAATAAATAAATTTAATTATAAAAAAAGAAAGAAAGAAATGGTTTTCTTGACTCCGAGTCCAGTTCTCTCTCCATCACACCACCCTGCCTCTTTCTTCAAGGTTAAGGATGCCACAGAATCTATCACAAGAAAGAATTTTAACTCACAGATTGGCCTCATACAGCGAAGTCTGGGTTGTTTTTTTTTAAAAAAATCTTTTCTCGTTCACTGTCTTTGGAGAGATCTTTGACCATTCTGTTATTGTCTTGGGAACCCAGAGTTTTCCAATTATCTAGTTCAGGCTTGAGAAGAGCATCTGGCTCATATGTCTAGGTGACTGTAGACAACCTAAGAACCAAACCTATCAATGAGGAGGAGGCCCAAGGTCTGGGCTGTTAGATAGGCCACTTAGGGAAAAAGAGGAGAAGCAGCAGGAGAAGCAAGAAGCGGGTTCAGGACCAACCCTTGTCCAAAATGTACAAGGAACCAAGGAGATTCTTTCTTGGTCTGCCTCTCTTTCCTGGGTTACCAGCCTGTTTCCTTAGCTTCAGTCTTTCAGCAATTTCTGTCTCTAAAGGCTATCAGAAAAAAGTTCTAGTATCAGTCATTCAGACATTTGTATAAACAAAAGTCACTGAGTTCTTTTTCTTTTAATTAATTTCAAAATTAACTATTTTATTTTCCTTAAAATAATAAGATATTAATGTCCCAATGGTAAAATGTATTTAAAGGTGTCAGGGGAGTTTTCCATTGTTCCTGAAATTCATTCAATAATAATTCATTCAATCCAATAAGCGATTAATTTAATTTAATTTATTTATTTATAAATTATTTGTGTATTTTTATTTATTTATTTATTTAAACACCTGCTGTGTTCTAGGGATACAAAGACAAGAACCCAAGAACAAAACACTGTCCTCTGTTGGGAAATCTACATCCTATGGGAGTAAATGGGGAAGAAGGAGAGATGTACCCAGATAAAACAATAAGCAAATCCAAAATAATTTGAGGTGGCAAAAAAAAATGGGGGAATCAGCAAAGGTCTTTACAGGGGGGGAGACTTGAAAGAAGCTAGATATTCTATATATCAGAGATAAGGAGGGGAATACGTTCCAGGCAGCTAGGTGGCACAGTAGAGAGAGCACTGGGCTTGGAATCAGGAAGACTTATCTTCCTGAGTTCAAATCTGGTCTCAGACACTTACCAGCTGTGTGACCCTGAGCAAGTCACTTCACCCTGTTTGACTCAGCTTATTCATCTGTAAAATGATCTGGAGAAGGAAATGACCAACCACTCCAGTAACTGCCAAGAAAACCTCAAATGAGAGTCTGGAACAACTGAATGATGCAATCCAGGTATGAAAAATCGCCTTTGCAAGGACACAGAGGTGGAAGATGGTATATCATGGATAATCATTAGTCCATTTTGGGTAGAATGTAAGAAAGATAATAATGCTTAATTAGCTTGGAAAGTAGGTGAGAGCCAGATTTTAATGGGCTTTAAATGCCAAATAGAAGAGGATTTGTTTGTTTGTTTGCTCCTTGAGGCAATACAGAGTTACTACAGTTTCTTGAAGAGAGGAGTGTGACTTCCAGATGTGCTTTAGAAAGATCAATTTGTTCTGTGCCTAGAAGAGAGATTGGAGAGGGTACTGACTTGAAACAGTAAGACCAGTTACAAGACCATTATCTAGTTTAATAAAAATAAAACCATGCCAGGTAGGCTCTCTTGAGTGGATGGAAACCTGTCTTTGTGGAAGTAACTTTGGCAAGGTGATGGATGAAATTGATGAGTAGAGAGACATAAACATTGCTTTTGAGAAAGCTAGGTGGTACCTTGGATAGTACTCTGGACTTAGAGCTGGAAAGACCTGAGTTCAAATGCTCTCTTACGACACAATATCTTTATATCCTTGGGCAAATCATTAAGCTTTCTCAGACAGTTTTCTTATCTGTAAAACGGAGCAAATATTATTAAGAGAATCAAATAACTATGGTAGCATCATTATTTGTCATCAAATCTCTTAATGAGAGAGGCCAAGTAAACAACTTGGGAAGATGCAGATTTCCTAAGGAAACTTCTTTCCCAAGATCATGGAGGGATGATTAAGATTCCATAATGAATCCCCACTGCTCTGAAGAGCAAATCTCCCCAGTCAATGGATCTACTTTTGTCAGGTCCCAGAAAATGAGTCCATCTTTCTCCAAAGCAAGTGTGGTCCAGCTGTGGAACACAGGACGCCAGCAGAGGGCACTAAGGAACTTTCATGTTGGGAGGGATTAAGAGCTCCCAAGGCAGACCAGTCAACTGGGGGACCAGTGACAAGACTCACAAATTTGGGTTGGGTGGTTAAGGCCCAACCCTTGCTCCTATCTATACTCATTGGTATTAGAATTTGGGATGGGGGAGAGATAGAATTTTGCCTCAGAAGATAGTTTGCAGGTAGAAGATAGACCTCTAAGGAGCCAAAAGTTAGGTGGCTGAACTTGGATTAAAATTATAAATAAAAGGAAAGAGATGTTGTGGATGACAGGACAAAGGGGAAAGCCTCCAGCTTTGCCCTCACTGAGTCCATGAGGTTCTGTAGAGCTCAAACATTCTGGATCCTTGGCTGCTTGTAACCTCCTGCACTGTCTAAGGGTCAGTAGGGAATTACTTGTCATACTTTAGAGAGAAACCAGAAACCAAAGGAAACCTGGAAGGTTGATTATAGAGAGCTGACAGTTGCACAGCTGCCCTCAACAGTGTGGCCTTCTGTTCCCCATTTCCTCCCTTCCCTCCCCAGCCCTCACGCCCTTTCCGAGCATCAGCTGTACAACTCAGAGAACAATAGTTTTGGAGCTGGAAGGAACCTCTGGCGTGTATGAGAGAGAACAGCTGACCTTGCAATCTCCTAGAAATAGTTTAGACCCTCAAACAATCTACTTTTCATTCATTCAACAAATTTATATTAAGTTTATGAAGAGCACTATTTTGAGGGGGCAATAAGACATATGTGAAGAAAGGTATTGGGGGAAGAAACACAAAGTTTAGAATGTACATAGTGCCTGCCCTCATGGAGTTTATAGTTTAGTAAGGAATCAATAAGATCATAACTCTAGGGTTTGAAAGACCTTCAGAGGCCATTGCCTCTCAGAAGTTTGAATCCTCATTACACAAGTAAGGAAAATGAGATTTAGAATGCTTAAGAAGGCTAGAAACCTGGAAGAAAGAGTGGCAAATACTTCCACTGCTTCTTAGCCTCCTGAAACATCAACTCCAGGCTGAAAGCCACTAAACCAAGCAGAAGGGCCATTTTCGCATCAAAAAGAGTTAGAAAGTGGAATTATGAAATGGTTACCTCCTTACCTCCCCAGATAACATTAGATTCTCCCCTTCTCCATGGTGAAAAGAACATCACTCACAAGCCAACCAGCTAAGTATGGAGACAGAACATACCAGGCTATAACTATGCTCTTTAGATCACCAGGGTTTCACCTTTCTTTTTCCCATTAATTCTGAGTTACAGTTTAGATGGTGTGGACTGATGACTGGAGGTCTAGAAACCTGTTCCCTACAAAAGAAAAAGCAAACATGAGGAGATTAGAAGAATGTCTGAAAGATAGGACTCTGAAAATTTCTATAGCCCTAGCTGTCAATTAATGGTCTACTGCTCTTTTTATAAATCAAGCCTAGGTGGACAAAAATGATTCCCACGGGGAGGTTGATTTGATGTGTCTCAATATCTCTTTTTCTTCAGCATGGACTTGCAGAGTATTATCATGAGACTTAAGTAGTCTTTGACTAAACTCACACCCAAGGCAAACTAAGGTCCTTGATCCTCGGCAACATTCTGAAGAAATGAAAGAAAGAACAAAGAGCAGATGAGAAGCTCAGAATATCTCTTTTTGTTCCTTCCCCTTCTCCTCACCCCCAAACCCCTGAGGCCCTTTGCAATCAAATCAATGCTCCTGCATCAGACTCAAGAGGATCAAATTCCCTAGTGGTTAAATGCCTCCAGGAGTAGATAGATTTCTGGTGAGGATGAAAGAAGGGATGGGGGAGATGGAGCTGGGCAGGCTGACAGGAGAGAAAGAAAGCCAACATGTGACTGAATCAGTAGTTGCTGACCCTGGCACTGCCACAATCCCCCACATAATCAGAATCATATCAGTGAAGGCAAGAATCCCCAGTTAGTCCATCTCAAATCAACCAGCTGATCTTTAATATTGATCATATCAGTTTCCAGCTGGCACAGTGCCAGGAAGGAGAACTATCTTAAGTCACCAATCAGCACACCTGCTATACTGCAGATGGCATGGCCCAAACTTCTCAGGATCTGAACTCTCCTATCATAGACCTTATTACTCCATAACATCCAATTCAGGCTGCCTCTAAGCCACGTGGAGCACCCACAATGCACAGTGCATAGCAACAGCTTTCCAAAGTCACCCCCCACATGCTCTGGGATGCCATGAAACTTCCTAGAAAGTGCTCCTTAGGAAGGTTAGAATCATGCTCTGCTTTGAGCTCCACCATTAACTTGTCAAGTAAGCTGATTTACCTCCATGGTCCTCTATTTCTTCTTCTGTAAAATAAGGAAGTTGTGCTAGGTAGTCTCTAAGCCCCTCATCAGTTATAAAATTCTTTAAGTCCTAAGATTTAGAGTTAAAAGAGACCTTGGGGATCATCTGGTCCAGTCCTTTCATTTTACAGAAGAGGAAACCAAGACTCAGAGAAGTTACCTTGCTCAAAGTCACACAATAATGACAACAATGACAAGCATCAAACCAATGGCAGTCACATGTATTTGTGGAAATGGACAGGTTTGTGATGCTAATTCAGAACTAGGTCATCACCTCTAGACCTTGTCAGAGTTATCCTTAAAGAATCCAGATTTGGTGATCAATGTTGATTATGTAAAGAAATGGTAGAAACTGTGCAATACATTCCAGCACACTACAAAAAACTAGTCCCTGACAATTACCTAGCAAGACAGGAACTGGCGGTTAGAATTATCCATCAGCAGCTTGCTACATTTCATGGATGTACAAATGATAAATCCACATACTACAAATAAAGAGCTCAAAATGCCAACCCATAAACTGGAATGGAATTGGATCATTATCACAGACTGAACTATTACCCACAACTGCCCACATGGGACTATAGTTTCTACTGTTCCTCTGTATCCAATTTGTCATGACCTCATTGGAGGTTTCCAGCAAAGATGCTGGAGTGCTTTGCCATTTCTTTCTCTAGCTCATTTTATAGACGAGAATACTGAGGCAAGCAAAGTTAAGGGACTTGCCCTTAAGTAAGTGTCTGAGACCAGATTTGAACTCACAAAGATGAGTCTTCCTGACTTAAGGTCCAATCCTATATCCACTGTACCACCTAGCTGTAACATTGAGCCACAGAGCTTAAGAGCAGAACAGTTTTCTTAATAGGAGTTTGTGTGTCAAATACCCAGAATTCCCAAGATACATGGAATGAAAAGTTTTCAAAATATAGAGATCTAGAGGAGGAGGCCAAAATCACATGAGATCTGATTGACACACACTTCCTCTTTGGTATATTTCTCTCTTACTAAAAACATACTGAGGATGCTGTTAGTGAGCCAATAGAGAATGTTTGCATCCTAATATGTTTATTTGGTTACAAAAAAAAGCAACTACTGTATCTACCTGTGCAAGAGTCCACAGATCATGAAATATAAAAAACAATAGAAAAATAGGGACTTGTCCTAGGATTAAATATAGGATGCTGAATTTGAAGCTGGGTCTCCCTGTCTCCACATTAAGCACTCTCTCTGTTATATTATATTATTCTATCTCTCAAGTCAGTGTGTTAATGTAGTTCATCTGATTCCAATTCCAGAACTCCTTCCACCATACTGCGTTGTCTGATAGTCTAATCACTCCATCATTTTTCTAACCCTGAAACTAGAAAATGTAGATACGGTTATTATGAATTATGCCAAAGGCTAGATCCTCTAGTGAGTCCTACATGTTGTTGTTGTTCAACTTTTTATGATCCCATCTGAGGTTTTTTTGGCAAAGATACTGGAGTGGTTTGCCATTTCCTTCTCCATTTTTCAAATGAGGAAACTGAGGCAAACAGGGTTAGGTGACCTGCCCAGGGTCATACAGAAAGTATCTGAGGTCAGATTTAAACTCAGGAAGATGAGTCTTTCAGGCTGCTCCTCCCCACCCCATCTATCCTTTGTGATCCCTAGCTACCCCCCAAGACTTAATAGTTCTTGTTAAGTGATGTGTGAAGCCAGGAGGGTAGAAGATGTACCAGTGCCAAGACTCCTTGTCTTTCAGCACATCTCCATCTTGAGAGTAAGAGACCTAAAATAAGACTAAGGAATAAAATAATAAAACACTTCTTGGGCGGTGGAAGAGGGGTTCTAATTTTGTTTTACTCCTAACATGCAGTAATCATTTTGTCTTTCTGGTTCCTGGGCTCCTAACTATAGGTTTCTCTTAATCCTCTTGGGTTGAGATCCTCTGGCAAAACTTGAGAAAATTTGTCCACTGGAATGTTGAGAAGGTCAACACTAACTCTTCACTTAGGTCATACAAGGGCTTCCAGATGCAGTCTGAATTTATTCACATAAGGAAGGAAGGTACATAAAAATAATTTTTAAAATGTGTACAATAAAATAGAGAGTCCACATGCATCATCATGAATGATGTTTACCTAGAAGAGGTTCACTAGAAACTAGTCTTATTCATAGGCAAAGTGGATGACTACCTTTGTAGCATAGTTTCAGGGACAAAAAGAAAACATAGTTTTCCTGACTCTGGGTTCCTGTGATCCCCTCAAGAGGGAACAAAACTTTTCTTTCTACAATGAGAAGTAAAAATTAAAATGTGAATTCAATTTTTGGTCACATTTCCCATGTCTCCACCACTAGATGTCCAGCCAAAGTGATGGGAACTGTATTCCAATTTCCTAGACATGGCATGGATACGAATGTAGCACATTCCTGTGCTATGTGATGTCTCCTTCCTTTTTTTCTAGTAACATCCTTTACCCCTTATTTCCCTGTACAATTCTTCACTTGCAATGAGTGGCAGCCTACTTGAGTCCACCACAGCCCTTTCAATTGCCCTTTGGGTGACTCTCAATTCTAATTCTTCATAGACTGTGGTATCCTAGAACTCCAGACCCTACAGTTTTCCCTGAAGAATATTACCATTAAAAAGATGGGCCTTAATTTCAGGGAGAAGCCTGGAGTCATTAAAAGCAATGACTAATATCGGAGCCTTGTTAGAGTGAGTTTTGACATGGGGAATAGAAAAGCAAGAGGGCACCCATGAGCCATGGGGTGGAAGGTGGCCAGGAAAGATAGAAAGAGACATTGGCCAGAAAAGCTGGGGTCCGAAGAGACAAACTACTTTTCATGTTTGCCCAAGGCTTGGAGAGGGATCTTGGAGATCATCTACTATAACTGCCTCATTTTAAAGTGGAGGAAACTGCATCTCAGAGAGGCAAATGACATGCACCAGGTCACACAGCTGGGAGAAAACATGGAGTCCAGAATTCCAGGATAGAAGAAGAAAGTGATAAAGTAGAGGTCCCAAAAGGAACCCCCAACATTTGTTTGTTCTCTACCTCAACTCTCGCTCCTGAATCCATAATCGTATTGGGCCTCCAAAACCACCAGCCAAACCCAGGGAGCATAAGTAAAGCCTTTTCTGATCCCCTCAGTTCCTGCTGCCCTTTCCTCTCCAAATTACCTTGTATTCACTGTGTATGGATTCTCTATATGCTTATAGGTTTCTGTATATATTTGTATATTTATATGTTGTGTTCGCTGAGAAAATATAAGCTCCTCTAGGGCACGGATTATTTCACTTTTTGGATTCAGATCCCCAACGCCTCCGATGTAATCGCTGATTGGTAAATACTTATTGATTATTTGAATAATGCATGAGTCAAGTTTTAGAAGTCTGCTAAAAGCAAAATATTGACAAGTAGAAAAACATTAGTTGGATGGCCATGGATACAGTCAGGTTGTTTAGAGACAAATATAGTATTTATGCAGATAGAACATCATTAAATTATAGATTAGAGAAAAATACATGGGACTGAGTAGGGCCATCGCCTTCCCCAACTTAATTTCTACTAACTGGGGGAAAGGGAGAGGCCCATTTGTCTGAGAGACTGAGACAGTGTGGACAGGAGCCAGGCTCTTTCTGATGCTTAGAGAGGAATTTGCCTTAGAGATTTGATTGACCCTCGAGGTGAATGACCTCCAGAAAGCAATCCGGGCCTGTCTCCATGAGGCCAGGCCACTGGACACAATGTCCCCAGGCTGGCCACCACCACTCCCCTCTACCCTTTGTGCAAACAATACAGATTCATGCAAAGAGAGGCATTTCATCTTACCTTTAAGAGAAATCTCCCTATGCCCTCTCCCACTATTGTCACCTCTCCCCCAGAAGATGTGTTATGTAGACACTGATGTCTAATCCAGGGATGCAAACACACCCAGAAGTTTCCTAATCTCCCTCCATCCCAGCTGTATCTTAACTGACACCCAAATCTGGCCAAGTAAATTCTTGGGAAAACTTTTGGGCTGTCCTCAACAACAACAAAAAATTCCAAAGGATCAGGCAGCCTCTGAAGTCCTTGGAGAGTTCCCAGAATGAAGCAGGGAGCAGCTGGTCTGTGGAAAGGTTAGGATAGAGTCAGACACTTTCACAAGTCCTAAGCATCAACTTTCTTTTGGCCTCCATGATGGGAAATAGTGACTCCTATATAATAAAGCTTGCAGGCACCCAAGGACTTGTTCGGGAAATCTCCACTTGAGCTATCAAGACACCACTAAACAAAATCTATGGTAGGTAATAGCTCTACTGTAAACATTCAACAAATATTAATTGAGTTGAGCTTGCTAAAATTGACAAAGCATGAGGGGGGGAGGATGAAAGCACCAACAGAGATGTAGCTTTTGTGTATCCACAGGGCAATTATATAAAAGCACTTTTGGGGAGTTTCCCTGTATTGTGGAGTTCATCTCATCCAACCCTCTGCTTCCAAGCCAGACTGAGTCTGAATCAGCCAAGGCCAGAGGCTTGGCTGTATGTTAAAACACTTCTGCAAAAGGAAATTATATAACCTCCCACCATCCAAACTCAGCTTGTCAAAAATAGAACCATCCTCTTCCTCCTTAAGTCCATTTCTCCTACAAACTTCCCTCTTTCTGTAGATGGTACCACCCTCTGGCCAGTCACTGGACTCATGACCTCAGGGTCATCTTCAGTTGGCGAGTTCTATTAATTCTGCATCTGCCACATCACTTAACTTTGTTCACTTCTCTCCACTTGCATAGCCACTGCCATAGGTCAGAGAGGAGATTCTTGGTAGGACTATTAGAAAAATCTCCTGATCTCTCTCTATTCTCACCCTTCTACTCTCCACCCAACTACCAAAATGAACATCCTAAACATCAGTCCCTTTCTGATCAGGAATCTTCAGTAATTCCCCAGTACCTCAAGAATGAAAATAAACTCTTCAGTTTGACATTTAAAGCCCCTTACAGAAGGAATCCAGGCTACCCTTCCAGACTTATTTCACATTTCTCCCTTTTACATGCTTTAAACATCAGCCAAACCAGTTTACTTGCTGCTCCCTAAACTTAACATTCCATTTCTCTCATCTCCATGTCTTTGAATAAGCTGTACCACATACCTGAAATACACTTCCTCCCCAACTCTGCTTTTTAGAGTCCTAATCTTCTCCTCTGGATTCAACTCAGGTGCTATCTCCTGTGGGGAGCCTTGTACTTGCTTGTCTGAATCCCCACAACCTTCTAGCCAGCAACAAAATGTAAGTTTTGTATGGTCGCAGATGTGCAATAAAATATCGCCCCAATAGAGACTGAAAAACACCTGACATTCTGAAGTATCATTGTCAGGCAGCATCGTCTCAGGAGCTAACCTATTCCTCTCTTGTTTCAGCATATGCCTACTGTCGTGACCCTGCTGGGGGAAAAGAAAACCTAGTCAACATCCTCTGTAAAGAACAAGAGTCCTTAAAGTTTGTCACAGGTCTTCTAAGTTAATCACAGGGTATCAAAATTCCAATACACCAAAAGTGACCAAAGTGTTTCCAGTACCTTGCTAAAGCCCATTTATTTCAGTACAAAACAAAAGAAAAATCACAAAAAAAGAAAGAATCCAGTGTAAGAAAGGGCAGATCTTTACAGAACTACCAATGATGTGACCTTAGGCAAGCCCGTTAAACTCTCTGTGCCTCAGTTTCCTCATCTGTAAAATGAGGAGATTCACCTCAACTGCCTGTAAGTCCTTCAAGCTCAAAAGTCTATGACCCTAGAAAGCAATGGTCTAATCCCTCTGAACCTGAATTTCCTCATCTATAAAATGAGGAAGCTGGAGTCTGTGATCTACTATAACATTCTGAGATTCTGTGTTTTGGTGACTGAGATGTGCTGTAGTCAGTCTGCCTCATATATTGGATGGAGAAACTGAGTCACAGAATTCAAAGAACTCAGCAAGGATCATTTAGGCAACAATTAAGCTGGATCCTCTGACTCTTGGCTCGTGATTTCCTTGTTTCTATTATTTGACATTTATTAGGCAATAAACAATGAATTAGGCCCTGATCTGAGCCCTGTCTATCTACTCCACATTTGACACATTCCTTCCCACAGGCACAAGGTCAAAAATCAGGCAGACAGATAAGAGGAAGAAGGGTCATAGCTCTGAGCTTCAGCCTTCTTATGCATGAGTAATGTAGGGCTCCCTAATTAACATCCATTAGAAACACATTCCTCCTCCAGTTAGGTCTTCCCTACTCAGGACAGGGTCTCTACCTTTTGCCTTCTTCTAAGATTTTGACAGATCCTGCCACCTTAATCTTCCAGATCCTCACCATGTAATAACCAAAAGGGGAGAAAACAATCAGAATTCTGGAATGTTCGAGCTGGAAATGAGACATTAGAGGAAATAGCTTCTAATCCAGGAATCCTTAATCTTTTTTTGAATCATGGAGGCCTAGTAGCAGACTAGGGAAGTCTATGGACCCCTTTTCAGAATAACTTTTTTTCCAAGTAAAGGCATTTATTGAGAATGACGCCTCCAATGGGCTGAGTTCCAAGAAGAACCAGCCCAGAATAACATTTTTAAATGCATAAAACAAAACATACAAGATTGCAAAAGGAATCTAATGTTAGGGAAAATAAAGATGCATTTTTTTCCCCATCAAAGTTCAAACTGCCTAAAATCTACCCACAGACCCATGAGGGATCTTAGGGGTCAGGGATCCCTATACACTATTTTAAGGACTCTTATTCTTATCTAAATTCTTCCACTTTACAGATGAGGAACCTGAGGCCCCAAGTCACCTAGTGGGTGCCAACTAGTCAGCAGGTCTGGGACTAGCACCCACATCTCCTAGTTCCCAGTGCTATGTTCTCTCCAGAATTTAGCATGGTTTCTTACATGTAGTAGAAATGTTTGTTGAATTAATCAGAACTGAATTCCACTGAGCCAAACAGCAGCAGGAAGGAAACAAAATAGACTCTGTCAGCAATGTAACAGTTTATCATAAATTACCTAAAAACCTCTAAAGCCATGGATGGTTTCCAAAGCAAAGTATTTTAATGGATCTCTCATAAAAGAATCCTACATCCATTAACAGAAAATGACAGAACAGTATGGTAGATGAGAGGAGAGACGTTCAGCCCTCTAACTCAAAATACACTGTTCTGAGGGTGGGAAACCTGCGGCTTCACAGAACAGGTTCTCTGAAGTTTGAATTCAGTCAAAGGGATGCACTTGAGGACCTAGAGGGCCACATGTGGCCTCGAGGTAGCAGGTTCCTCACCCCTGAAGTGGTCAATGGAAGAAGGAAGAGTTGAAGCTTCAGAACCACAAAGCAGCCCAAGATACCCTGAGTGGGTGGTTAAGATCAATCCTCTGGTCCAAAAGTCAATGGAAATGTCCAACCTGATATATTTTCCCAAATTACATCCCAGGGAGGGCTCAGTTTTTCCAGCTGATTATAATCTGCTTAGAATCCTGTGCTCAGGATCCCATTAGTAATGACAGGCAAATAGGGGAAAAGGGATGTGGAAGCATGCATGACCCAAGGAGGATATGGAGTTGATTCTAAGCTACAACATGATATTGCTCATGGAAGTTGCCTACCTCCTCCTCAAGAACATGACACTGGTATACAGCTCAGCTCAAGGGAAAAACTGCCAAGGAGAGTTGGTGATTTAATTTAAGCAAATTCACAACTGTTCCCTGATGACTGATTGAGCTCTGGATTATGTATTTGCACCATCAGGTATCCATTTACCTTTTCTCCTCCTTATCTCACTTTACTACCCTAAACTCACACTTGCCTCCAGCCAGATTAATTTACTCACTGTCCCCTCATACACTTTTAGGGTTTTCCTGCCTGGGCACTTTTGCTAACCCCCTTCTCCACTGTCACCACCTTCCCCACCCCATGCTACTTCCTTCTACTTTCCCCCAATTAAATCATAGGGTCATAGCATTTGAAGGGACCTCAGGGGCCATTTGGTCCAATCTTTTCACTTTATAGATGAGGAGCCAGGGCTTAAAATTCAGTGATTTGCCCCGGGTCACATACGGAGCAAACAGCAAAAATGGGATTTGAATCCACGTCTTTTTACTCCAAACCCATTGCTTTTTCCACAGGGTCATGGTAGGATTTCAAGATCATCTTACAATTGACTTCCTCCAGGGAGATTTCTCCAATCATTCAATTTGATTCAATAAACTTTTATTAAACACCTACTATGTGCAATAGCCCTGTAGTAGAAACTAGGGATACAAAACGAAAACAGAAGCCCCTGTCTTCAAGAAACTTCTATTCCACTGGGGGATTCAACGTGTACATGTATAAATAAATACAAAATGTAGTAATACATGGAAATTTCACAAGAGGGAGAGAGAGTTAATAACTGTAGAAGTCAGGATGGATCTCCCATAAGTGATGGCACCTATACAGAACTTTGAAGGATGCTGAGGTCTCCTTAACTCCACAAGCTAAATTATCCTCACTGGGGTCAATCTATGTTTTCATAAGTGAGTTCTATCTCCTCAGCTTAGTTAGAATATAGAACTACAGCGTTGTGAAGAAGCTGAGTAATTATACAGCTTAATCTGTACCAATTCTGCATGGCAGACAGAATAAATTGTACAATACAGCAGTGTGAGTCAATAAAGTGGGCATTGTACTCAAAGTTCCTTCATCTCCAGTCATCCTGATGAATATCTGGTCATTGGACCCAGATGACTCAGGAGGAGAAAGTGAGGTTGGTGATCTTGCACAGCCCTCCCTCACTCAAAACAAAGTCAAGTACAAGTCATGGCATCATTTCTCTGATGTCATGGTCTTCTTTGAAAATGAAGGACAAACACAGCAACAAGAACAAGATCTTGCCTCTGACATTTAACTCTGTGACTTAAGGCAGCTAGCTCCATAGGATAGGAGTCAAGGAGACAAGTTCAAATCCACCCTGAGACACTAGCTACATTACCCTAGGCAAGTTATTTAAACTTTCAGACTCAGTTTCTTCAACTGTAAAGCAAGGGGGAGTATGCATGTATACGTATATAGACATATATATGTATGTACGTGTACATACATGTCCCTACAGTAATAACTCTGGTTCACACTTACCTCTTTTCCTCTTGATTATACTCTAGCCCTGGTCAGACCATACCTGAGTAATGGGTATTGAATAGTGGGTGCCACATTTTAGGGGAGACATTGATAAATCAGAGGGCATACAGAAGTAGGTGACTGAGATGGTAATACGAATAAAGACTTCTCCAAAAAATTGACTGAGAAAACTGGGGGTAGTTAGCAGAGAGAAGAAAAGTCAATTGAGACATGATTATTGCAATCAAATAATGAAAGACTGTTATATGAAAAAGATACTAGACTTCTTCTTTGTTGTCCTGAGAAAAGAGAACTAAGAATTGTGGATGGAAACTTCAGATTTTGACTAAATTTACGAAGAAATTTTCTATTCTTTAGAGTTGTCCAAAAGTGGAAAGCACAAGAGGGAAGTAGTGCAATGCGTATTACTGGAATAAGCCAGATAACCACTTGTCAGGAATGCAATGGAGAGGGCCCCATCCAGGGAAAGGTAGATACATAAATAAGCCAACATGTGAGCATTTATCAAGTACTTACCCCAGAAGCTAGTAATATAGTTCCTAGTCTCTAGGACCTAATATTCTAATGAGGGAAGACAATCCATATAAGGAAAGTAGAAACAAATAGGGCAAGACAGCCAGTGTGGAGGAGGAGCAGACTGCACAGTGAACCCTAAGAGACGTGAGAAGCATGGGGCTTCAGATGCCCTGGTGGTTCCTGGTTATGACTCACCCGTCATCCAGTCAGTCTTAGGATAAGTCATTCTCAGGAGGCAGAGGCAGGCAGTATGGAAGTGGGATAGACAGACAGGGAACTAGAATGTAAAGAAATGATCTCTGGGATCCTTTGCATCTCTGAGACTTTAAAATTCCATTCATTCCAATACTTGATGATGCCCAATTGAGGGTATTAATATTTGATCTTTTAATAATAGGTGTCATTTATAAAGCATTTTGTGTGCCATTCCATTTGGTTCTCTCAACAGCCCTGTGAGGTAGATGCTACTATTAGCACCATTTCGCTGTTGATGTTGTTCAACGGTGTCTGATTTCATGGCCCTATGGGTCAACTATCCATGGGGTTTTCTTGCAAAGATACTGGAGAGGTTGGTCTTTTCCTTCTCTGGGTTTTATGCAGCAATGAAGCGACTTGCCCAGGGTCCCATGGCTAGGAAGTGTCTGAGGTCAGACTTGAATTCTGATCTTTCTGACTCCAGGCACAGTGCACCCGGTTACTATGCCCTTCTAGCAAACTGAGGCTGAGGGAGGTGAAAAAACTTGCCCCAGCTCACTTAATCAGTATCGGGGCCAGGTTTTGAACTATCCACGCACCCTAAATGCCTTCTTGGAGTCCTTCTCCATTTCAAGTGGGTTGCTATTCAAGGGAGATCCCTAAACTAAACTGTAAGCACCCTGAGGGCAATGAATGGGTTTGTTCTCTCAGATTCTTCTCCTTCACATACCTTATGCTGTTTTGTCCCTTTCTACTTTTGCTCCCTATTCTCCCTTCCCCTGCTGATTTCTACCTAACCCTCAAAACTCACCTTGAATACTGCCTCCTCCTTCATGCTTTCTCTGATCCTTCCAGTCAGTAATAGCCTCCTCACTCAGACCTCCCATGGTACTTTGTTCCATTATTTTCAGGCACCGTTATCACCATTTGAGTCTTATGCCTCTATATGTCTGAAAATTCCATGAGAATAATGACTGTTTCTTAGCTTATCCTTTTGTCTCCCCAGGAAATTATCAATCAAACAACACTGATTGATTAAACATGTACTATGTCCCAGGCACAGAGCTAAGGACCAGATGTTGCCTTTACACCAGGTAGTACAACAGATAGAGTGCCTGAGATCCTATGTTCAAAGTCATCTCTGCCACTTACCACCTGTGTTACACTGGAAAAGACGTTTTTCCTCCTTTGGTCTCAGTTTCCTTATCTATAATACGATGGTGTGAGACTACTCAAGGGTTAACAAACTATGTCCTGAAAGTGAAATCCAGGCCACAGTTTGTTTTTATATGTCTTTGAGCTAAAAATCCTGCATTTCTTTTCTTTTTTTTTTAATTTTAAAAATACAATAAAGCTTTATCTTAAAATGTAAAAATCATTCTTAGCCCTGCTGACCACGCAAAAAGGCAGGCATGGACCATAGTTTGCTGAGCCCTAAACTGGATAGGCTTTAAGCTCTAACCCTAAATATTTGTTAAATTTGGGTTTTATATCCTCTACAGGGTCAGGATCCAGGGTTGATATTTTAATAGAGGCACAAATATTGGTGGACCTGAGTGAGAGAAGATTGCGTGGTCCTCAAGATAGAACAGGTACCAGGTCACTCTTAATTATCTAAGGTCAAGTGATTCAATTCAATATCCTTTAATTCTGGCTCATGAACCATAGTTTGCTGACCTGAGAAGTACAAAGTATCATAGGAATTCAGGGGACAGAGAGATAGATGAAGGAGGAGGGAACAAGCATGAATTAAGGACCTAGTATGTGTCAAGCACTACACATATTATCTCATTTGAGCCTAAAAACAGCCCTGTGAAATAGATGTTGTTATTATGTCCATTTCACAAAAGAGAAAGTTGAGGCAGAGAAAGCAGTTGTGACTTGCCCAGGGTCCCACAGCTAGGAAGTGTCTGAGGCTAGATCTGAACTCAGATCTTCCTAAATCCAGACTGTGACACCTCACTGCAGCCCAAACCAATCCCTGAATATCTCACAGAAACCAAGCCAAGACTTGAAAAATGTGAAGGATTTGGACTGGTACAGAAAAGGGCAAAGGAAAGCATTTTAGGAATAAGAAAACATCCGTGTGAAAGAAAAAACAAACAACAGGATAAGGAAAGATCCCTAGACAAAAAAAGTACAAGGTGTATTCCAAGGACAGTGTCTACCGTGGAAGCCCTGAATGTATTTTAGCCAGGACTACAAAACCCTATTCTGATCCAGCCAGAAGATGTCACTTTGAATATTAATATATGCCCTCTGCCTCTGTTTTTCTTCCCTAATCTACTGTTTACCTCTGCCCTACTTCAAGTGTTTCTGGAACCCATATCTCCATGGCATTGGCTGTTGACATCCATCCAATGGCATTGCCATCTAGGCCATGCCCTAGTCATAACCAAGTTCAAGGTCAGCTATAAACCACAAAAATAAACTAAATCCATTCACCAGAGAGTTCAGTATGCAGTGTTAGTTTAATTAAAGAGTACTTGCTCTACATTAAACAGAAACAAACTCAACATTAGATAGAAACAAATTAAAAAAGGTACTCTGGTATTCAGGAATCATATATCCCCTTCAAAACTAATGATTCCCACAAATAAGCTTTTTTTTCTTGTTGACTTTTATCTCTCTGAGCCCAATTTGTAGATAAATTATCAAAGCACCCATTACTTTCTTTAGAATAACTTCAAAAGGAAGATTCTTCAGAGCTCTAAGCTATCCATTCAGGAGACCCTCAATACCCACCCCCATGTTCCATCTCTGATGTGATGGGGAAAACAGCTCGCTAAAATTAACTTATTTCATAATGAGATTGTCAACCCTTCCAAAAATAGAAAGCACCCATGGGCATTTGAGAAAGACAGATTTTGAGAAACATTTTAGGAGAGAGACTTGGAAACTATAAGAACACTGATTCTCAGCCTTCCTGTTTAAGCCCACTGAACAAGGGGTACAGCATAAAATCTCAGACCATTCAGAACATCTAGAGAGGAAGATCTAGAGAGGAATCATAAGACCAGACTACAAATGCTGACTCAAGAACTTACAAAATGAATAACCTTGGGCAACTTACTCCACCCCCATTCCCATCCCCAAACTCAGTTTAGCCATTTGTAAAATGGAAGGATCAGAGCAGGTGACCTCCAAGATCCCTTCCAACTCCAAATCTATAATCCCATGATTCTCAGACTGTATCCAGCCGGTTATAAAGTCCCTTTATTTTTGTCCCCTTTCCATTTTAGGAATCAGAGTAGGACTTTAGTGGGAGAGGTACATAGATTGACAGATGAATAAATAAGATAAGTAATCCTGACCTAGTGTTTGTCAGTGTTGGTAAAGTCCATTTCTGGATTCAGTGCAGTAAGGAGCTCTCCATCACTGTATGGTGATTCATGACATTAGTTTTAGAGATTTCTCCAAGTTCATCTAAACTTTAACCTCTTCACTTCTGAAGATGGAAGGTGGATAAGTGAACCTGGTATATGCTATTGGTTTAAAGTCTCCATCAGAAAATGCCCAAGGCATCTCTGTGTGGCACAAATATTGGATAATTTTTTGTTTATTTGTTTTAAGAAGAGAAAACACAGGAAAACCAGAGGCCAGGCACAGTTTAGAGTTCATTAGACAACAATCTTTGTCCAAGAAAGCCTAGAGCCTAACTTGCTGACTGAGAAAAACTAAATAAGGAAGGTGAAAAAAATCTAACCTTTCCAGTATGGGCAAGCACAAACTCAAATATTTGACTATAAAGCTATTGAACTGCTGCTGCTCTCCCATTCCCCCACCCCAAAATCCCCATCATCACTGCATAGATTTATGACATAGAAGGTAAAGAATTGACCTTGGAACCAGGATGGCCTGCACTCACACCCCATTTCTGACCCATACTGAATGAGTAACCCTGGGCAGTGGTGACTTCTCAGCTCTCTAGACATTCTCCAGAACTCAAAGCTGCAAAGGAAGGTGCTGACCTGCGGTGGTAGTGGAAGCTTTCCTATAGGAATGAAATGATAGGTCCGATCCCACTCCTCTCCTACACACATCCCCTTTCTCTGTTTCCCCCCTATGAAAATTCAGCAAGGCTATACTAGAGGAATAATTTCCTCCACCTGCTTGATGGCCTTGTGCTCTAAAATCAGAGAATTGATAAACCAAGGCAGGACAATGTTGACCTTAACTGCTCCCAGTGAAATAGCCAGGTCTTATTCATAGAAGAGTTTACATTTGGGGGCTTGGCTTTTGTTGTTCATTTTTATCTTGTTCATCAGCTTCCTGCAGTCATATCCTGTGGCAATCAGTGGTCAGCATGGTCTCAGGAATCTATACAACACAGGACACATGCATAAACGTTTTCATTTTCATCACATTGGATCCCTTTGGGTCAACCTGCAGAATCATTTTCAGGAATCTTGAGTCAATGAAAGTGACTCTTGGAGAGTTAAATTCATATTGGGCCTCCACCATTCTTTCCCCTCACTTCCAGAAAAAAAATTACCCCCTTTTACCTTCCCAGTTCTTTATCTCACCAAGATGAGCTAAATTTTCTTTTTCCTAAAGCAAACGCAACCTGTTTTCTCCCTAAACAAAAACAGCACCCCTACACCCACACACTCGCACACATACACACACACACACACACACACTCAAGAAAAGCAAAGTAGAGTTAGAATACAACAATTGAACTGTGAATCTCCCAATTTACCTACTTTAACATCCTCCCAATGCTTTCACGTGGTATGAAGGAGCCAGTGGGTTCTTCAGGGCTTTGCTAGCAAAGGGCAAGCTCTGGCAAGTCCTGCCATGCCTGGTGATTGGTGCATGTTTTCCATCTGATGATCAGTCTAGCTATATTTGAGGAGGCTTAGCACCAGTTTATTCAAGGAATGATACTTTTTTTAGCCATAGCTACTTTTTAAAGATTAATAAATATTTATTTTCTCTACTGTCCACCTTCCCACCCCATCAACAAAAACAAAACAAAATTCTTATAAAAAATAGAAAAGTGAAACAAATTCTCTCATTGTTCACATCCCCAAACATGTGTCTCATTCTTGATCTTGAGTTCATCCCTTCTCCTTCAAGAGGTAAATAGTCTTCTTCATCATAGCCCTCTGAAACTATGGTCAGTCATTGTACCGATCAAAGTTCTTAAGTCTTTCAAAGTTATTTCTCTTTATAAAGTTATTGTTATTGTACAAATTGTTCTTCAGGTTCTACTCACACAACTAATCGTGAAGACCATCTCTTGACCCATAGAGATTGTGATCTGTAACCACAGATTCTTGAAGTATTAAAGCCTGCCCCTCTACCCAGTGCCTAGCATAATGCTTTCCATACGCAACATAGTCACTTCATAAATGACTGATGAATCAATTGATTCAATTCAACAAGTTTTTTGAAAGTAAAGTTACTTTAGAATCTTGCTTCTTCTTCTAATTCCCCCATTTTCTGACCAAAGCACCACCATTCACTCAGACACTCATATTCATAAGGACATAGATTTAGAAGAAGGTGTGTGTTCGTCCTTTGTTGCCAAAGAAGATCTTGCCATCAGAGAAATGATGACATGACTTTCACTTGACTTTGTTTTGAGTGAGGGAGGGCTGTGCAGGACACCAGCCTCACTTCTCCTCCACAGTCATCTGAATCCAGTGACCAGATATTCATCAGGATGACTGGAGATGACCCAGGATGAGGTAACTGGGATTAAGTGACTTCCCTAAGATCACACAACTAGAGAATGTCAAGTATCTGAGGTGAAATTTGAACTCAGGTCCTCCTGATTCCTGCACTGGTCCTCTATCCACTGCACCACATAGCTGCCCCTTTAGAGGGAGGAGGGAACTTGGGGATCATCAATTCTAACCTCCTCATTTTACAAGGAGGTAAAGTGACTTGCTTAAGGTCACACAGACAACAAAATGGCAAAATTAGAAGTCAAACCCAGGTCTTCTTGCTCTTTTCACTGTACTACACTGTTCCATTCAATGAATAAAATCAAGACTGGATTGTGTTTTTTTTTTCTAACTTTGACTCTTGACTCTCTCTCTTATTTCCCACATCCAATCTGATGTAAAGCTTTAAATTATGTTCAGCTTTCAAGTCCTGTGAAGATGGAATGAATGAAAAAAACCAACATTCATTAAGCCCTAATTTATCATGTGCTGAGCACTGGAGAACCCAAATTAAAAAGCAAAGATAATCTCAAGGAACTTATGTTCTAAAAGGGGAAGACAATTCACCTGGAGTGTTAGAGGACAGGGAAGGAATACTTTGGTCCAGAAAATTACTTGAATGATGATTGGAGCCTTGGGAAAAATCCAATCAATTATAAGTTAGATTACTTCTCCTGAACAATATTTCTCTAACTCTTCCCTATTCCCACTGCTAGTACCCAATGATAGCCCTCCACTCACCACCCACCTAGACCATTGCAAGAACCTACTAACTAGTCCTCTCCCCTATGAGCTCTCCTCTTTCCAACATAGCCCTCATATCATTGTCAGTTTTTTCTTCCTAGGCATAGATCTGATCATGTGACTTCTTTGCTTAAAATCTTTCAGTGATTCTATGCAGTCAACAAATAAAGCACACATTTCTTAGTGTGGCACCTCAAGACCCTTGACAGTATGACAGCACTCTACTTTGTAAACTCAGTTTCACACTCCTTCTTCCCATATAATCTACATTCTAGCCAAATTTCACATCCCCAGATATATCCTTCAATCTGCCAACTCTTTGCCTCTGCCAATGCCACATCCCATGCCTTAAAAACTTGAAATCCTACCTAGCCTTCAAGACCCAGCTCAAACAACACCTCTCTCTCTTCCTACTCCTTGGAATCACAAATCATTTTTTCCCACCTTGTATCAGAGATGGCACCTTTTATTTTTTCTTATATATTTATCATGCCCCACTTTTGATTACAGTTATTTACATATATATCATTGCTCCATAAAATAAGGGGTTGGATTGGTGACCTGTAACCTCATTTATAGCTCTAACCCTGTGATCCTACCATCCAATTTCCCCCTCTCCTTTCAACTCCATAACAGCAGAAAGACCCAGAGAGAAGCTTAGAGGACAGAAATCATATTGTGTTTATCTTTAGACCTCTCCTAGAGTGTTGGGCTATCCTTTACATAAAGTAAGTGTCTAATAACAGTCTATTGAATTGAATTCACTAACTACTGTATGCAAGACTGGGTACTATGGGGTACAAAGAAGGAAACAATGTGGCCTAATGATAGGAGCAGCACCATGGATAGGCATTGTTCACAGAATGGCATGGCCCAGTTGACAACATGCTAGACAAGGAATTATGCCTAAAAAATCTCCAGCCAATACTGATAAGCTGCTTGACCCTAAGCAAGCCCACCTAATGTCACCTAATGTACCTCTGTGTCCTTTTTCTGTAAAATAGAAATAATAATATGATGATTTACCTCATGGGGTAGCTGTGAAGTTCAAAAGAGATAATAGAGGTAAGATATGTGAAAGACCTTAAAATATTGCATATATGTGAATTTGCACTATTATTAATATTATACTTTTATTAATTTACTTTATAATCACTAATTTTATCACATATATTTTATATTTATTATTTATTTTACTTATGTATTACAATTACAATATTACAAAGATGAATAGAAGAGCATGTTCCCTGTTACTCTAAGACCACAGGGTCATAGCTTCAAGCTAAAAGGAACCTCAGACTTGAGTCCAACCTGAAGCACCAAGAGGATAAATTCCTCTCCCAGGCTCACATAGTCAGTCAAGTGACTGAGGCAGGATTGGAACTCACTCCCTCCTGATCCGAAGTCCAACACTCTACCTACCACATGACCTCATAATTTCCATTTTGGTTCCCTGCCTAATTTCTCTTGACCCTTTCTTGATTACTCTTTGGTCCTCATTGACAGAACCAGGTCTCCTCCCAGCTGCTCTGATACACTCTTCTCTATGATGAGAGATGGAAGACAACTGAAATAGTCTCCCTAGTCTCCCTCTTTCCTCCCACGCCTCTGTCATATCTCACTAACTGTTTTCCTTTCTGGCTTAAAATATTATTCTGAGGTTTCAGGGTTTATTGCCCAAGCCCCTAAACCTACCGCACACAGCCTAAAGCCTGGAAATTATTCATTTCATATTTTCCAAGTTAAGCTGTCAAGCAAGTGATTTACCCATGAAGAGTGGCTGTTGAGGCCGTTTTTTTCACTAGAATGTTTAACGGATACGCATATAAATGCAGGGTTTTACCCTGGAATGTGGCATGTATTTGCATGATGGTCTGTCTAACTGCTCCAATGGGGCCATTAAGATCTGCTGGGTAAATAAATATGCATTTTGAAAATGACTTATTTACCTATTTAAGTGATTAAAAGTCTATTTCAGGTCAATAATCTCGGTTCTGAAAATGCTTTTTATACAATGTGTGTGGTATGGCTCATCCCATCCCTAACGGCTTCCCCTCCCCGACATGCACAGACGTCTGACAGGCCTTTATGGTTCTCAAAGTGGGCTGTAGCAACAAACCTTCTCTTTCAACCTCAGCTTTCTCACTGGTGCTTTGTTCTGCCCCCAGTCTCCGGACAGACACAGCCTGTCTATTGATTGAGGAGCAGCATAGAATGAAGTCCAATGAATTCCATTCAGTCCTGGCATGGTGGAGAGAAAAACGAGACAAGGTCTCAACCTTTACTGAGTCTCCAGTCTAATGGGAGAGCCACAGGCCCTGCCCTCAGGTAACTCTAGATCAGCTAGAGGGAAGCAGGGAGTTCCTGACCTCTTGAGAGAGAGGTTATCCTTGCCATTTTCCAGACAAAAATTCGGCATTTATGTGCATAGCCTTAAATGTCCTTGTAAAAAAAAAATAGCCTCAGCAACCATTTTTCAGGGAGTTTATGGTGTGATGAGGGGACACACACACACACACACACACACACTTCAAGTGACTTTTCATTTGACCACAGAGAGCTCCTAAAATGGAAAAAGGATCCAAGTCTGAAGGATCCCCGGATCATAGATACAGAGCGGAAGAAAGGCCAAATAATGTGACCCTCTCGTTTCGTAGGTAAGAAATACTCAGAGAGGTGATTTGCTTGTGGTCACACAGCAAGTAAGTTCTAGAGGTGAAATCTTAACTCAAGTCTTTCTTACTCGAAGTTTAGAACTCTAATATGAAAAGTGCTGGAACTGAAGTCAGAAAAAGCTGCTTCCCAGTTCTGACACATACCAGCTGGGGAACCATGGGTAAGTCACTTTCCTTATCAGTGAAATGGGGATAATAATACTATGAATCTAACAAAGCTGTTAGGAGAAAAGCGTTGTAATCATAAAAGCATTATACAAATGTGTTATTGTGGTGGTGAAGATGATGATGATGATGATGATGATGATGATGATGATGATGATGATGATGACGACGATGATGATGAAGAAGAAGAAGAAAGCGAGGTCCCTGTCTGCTGGAACCTCCTCATCTCAGGAAAAATGCAGTCTTCATTCTTGATGATCTCCCAATCTAATAGGGGAGGCTGAGTCCTTATCACCCTCCCTTAGACCTGGGACACTTTTCATCCAGCAAACAAGCAGGTGCTGTTTCATCCAACACAGATATGCAGAGGAGAGGTAAACAGCTCCATTAAAACAAAAAAACCAAACTGGTCTGTTAAGTGGATACAAAGGGCCAGAGAGGCATCTGGTGGCTGCTCAGCTTCAGAGATACCCTCCCACTCCCTGGTGAGGCTGCAGGATTTTGCTGGTATGGTAACTGCAGGAAACATAGGGGGGTGGGAGATGTGTGCACTCCCTAGACTGCTGGTGCATGTAATTGCCTTCTTTTGGAATTCTGACAGGATAGTTAGAAGAGAGTAGGGCAAGGTGGAAACGTTCCATTGGACTATAGAGAAGCAGGCTTTGTCAAACAGAGAAATGGTTTATAAGGTGAAAGTGTGTGTATCACACAGGGACTACCCTTGGTGAAGTAAAATAGTCTCTAATGCTCCCAGTCCTGACTTTCTGCATCTTTCTTGACAAAGGAGATAACTGAAGCTTGTAGAGGTCAAATGAAATATCTTGGTCTAAACAGCTGCAAAATATCACAGCTGAGATTTGAACTCAGATCACCTGCCTCCAGCCCCCCACCCTCCCCCCCACCCCATGCTTTTCGATACACCAGGCTGTCTCATGTCTTAAAGACATCAGCGTGGAAAGTTCAGGATTGCAGCAGAAGCAGTCAGCAGCTGGTACCCTTTGTGGTGTTGCCAGGGTAACAGGACTTCCACTGATAACCTGGAGAACTTCTGTCCTTGAGTGAAGCAGGCAAACTGGAACAATGACAAAAACAAATGAAAGATAGAGCAGGAGGGAATCAGCGTGCATTGATCAGCTTCTAGTGATCTGTGCCAAGCTGTGAAAGTTCATCTGTTCCCCAGATCCTACCTGAGGAACGGCCCAAAAGAGGGTGCTTCATCTCCCAGCCTGCATCAGGGACACTCACATTCCTGATAAGAGAAGTCTCCTGCAACCGTGTCCTATACAACCCAGTGGGTCTTGGCTTCTAAGGTTCCCCAGATGACACAATCCCCTCCAGTTAGACTTACATTATCACTTCCATTTTAAGCCTTTCACCTCCCACAGCAACTCTTAGTTCAGAGCAGACTCTGAGAGCAAACTCCATTGGGTTCTACAAGGCTTCAAGCATGATACTGCCAGTGCTAGGCTTGGAGTGAAAAAGAAATGAGTTTAAATCTGCCTCAGACCCTTGCTAGCTGTGGGACTTCGGGCAAGTTCCTTATCCTACTTCAGCCTCACTTTCCTCATCTATTTAATTAATGGCACCTATCCCACAAGGTTGCTGTGAGGATAAAATGAAAATTAAAGGTAAGGATAAATGAAGCTAATATATGTAAACTGCTTTGCAGAATTTAAATCTCTCTACAAATTCTACCTACAGTTATTGTTGATGTTGACTGTGGATGCATTGATTAATCCTACCTTGTAAAATTCACAAAGCTCAACTAATCAAAAGATATTTATTGAGTACTCACTCTGTGCCTCTGCTAAGGTTGGGGGCGGTTGGGGGGAGGGGGGAGAAAAGGGGAAAGGAAGACAAGAAAAAGACACTGTCTCTGCCATTCTCTGCCATTTGGTAATATAACAGACAAGGCAAGACACAAACACCTGAAACAAAGAGAGCAACAAATGAGATCACCATTTTATTAAATACTGGACACTATGTTAAGACTGCAAGTGACACCAGAGTTGAAAGAAAGGGTATATAACAGAGGCCATAGGATCATAGACCAGAGCTCAAATGGACCTCAGAGGTCCTCTCCAGTGGGGTCAAACTCAGACAAAATTGGATTCATGGGGGTATATATTAACCAAGAAGACCTCAAATTAACATTATCTATGTTGTATTAGATTTTTATTTGTTTTGTTAAACATTTTTCAGTTACATTTTAATCTGATTCCCACTGCAAGATGTTTTGTGGCCAATTTCTAGCCTGCTGTGAGTTTGATGCCCTTGATCTAATCCAGCCCTCTCCTTTTACAATAAGGAATATGAACTATTTGTGTCCAGCCTGTGGTAGAGCCTTCTAAACTCATACTGGTCTGATCAGCCACAGACAGATACACTGTACCTTGACCCCAACATAGTGATGCCATTTTGGTACTCCTCAAGAACAAAGACCAACAACCACAGTGAAGAAATAGAGGCCCAGAGAATTGAAGTGACATGCCCAAAGATACACTTTTAGTAAATTACAAAACCAAGATTCAAATGAGATTTTTGCATTTAGAACCAATAATTATTCCTCCACACCAGCAGGGAAGGCATCATAAGGACATGAGGTTAGAGGGATGGGTAGGGTTTGGATAGACAGATGAGAAAAGAGCATGCAGTCTGGAATAAACCATGTTGTGGGGATGAGCATGGAATGGGGGCAACTGCCTCCCAAGAACATGCCTCTGAGCCACTCAGGAAGCCCATAGCCCTGGTGCTGCTGAAAGCTCCACCCAGATGAGGTTCTGCCGATGCCCAAGCTGGGGCAGCCTTCCCATCCAAAGCTGTGGTTCTTTGTAGCTAGTGGCTGAAAAAGCATCACACTGAAAGATCCAGGCATCTCAGGAGACAGGCTTTCTATGGCAATAAGGGAACTCTAGCTACAAGCTATAGAATCACTATACTTTGGGCAGCTGAAGGTTGGGCTTCAAATTCATGTAAAGAAGTCTCTGTTTCATTCTAAGCTTAACATAGAAAAAACTTCCCTTTCCTCCCCAGGCCCAAGAACATTTCTGTTCTATACCACACGCCCCTCAGACCCTCTAAAATCATCACAGCTTTCCACAGCTGGCTTCAAACCTCCTTGCTGGACTCACTAAGGAGATTTATGCCATATATAGGGAAGGCTCTCACCTGTCCAAGTCTACCTGAGCCAACTCACTTAAGAGTGAAGGGTAATCAAGTGTGACAGATATTACCACTTCCCCCAAACCCATTCAAACTCTGTGGGCCTTGGCTCTGGAGCTGGCTCCTTCTCCCTCTCTGTGTTATCACTTAGATAATGGCTCCAAAAGAATGATGTAAGAAGGTTTCTAACACCTGAAATAGGAATGGACATTTTCCCAGAGAGCTCAGATGACTGGTGTTGGGGGAGGGAGATAAAGGTGGAGAGGAAGAGGTGGAGAAAGGGGAAATGAGGGGAACAGTTCTTTCCTTCTTACAACTTTCTATAATACTTACAACTTTCTATATAATAATATAATAATCACTGCCAAGTTCTTTCTTTCCTTAATCTGTACCTCACCAGGACTCGGAGACTGAAGGTCAATGAGTGGAGTGAGGTCATCTGAGAGATGCCACCCACATATCACATTCTGCAAAGTTTCTTAAAATATTAAACTGGCACATTTTCATGTGAATGTCCCAATTAAGCCACTGGTCTCCTAAGCCCCTCTAAATACTCAATTTTTACAAGTTCAACCTATATTGGACTAATAAATTGAACTACAGTTTCCATATCCTCTTAGACCAAATCCTAGCTTTTCTCTGCCTTAGTTCAAAGCCCCAACCTTCAGAAAGGTTGACTTGTACATAGAGACAAAATCATCACCCAGCAGTCTACGGGAAGGCTTGGCAAAAGTCTTATCGTAAGAACCACTGGGATGTAATAGAGAGCCAACCTCAGACTCAAAAATATTTATGTTCAAGATATGTTGCTTCTGATGCATACTAGCATGTGACCCTCCTGACCAATTTATTTAATTACTAGCAGTCTCCAGGAAAGTCTCTCAAACTATAAGTTAAAGAAGTTTTATTGATTTGCTTTTGGAAAGAGATTTTCATCATTAGTATTACATTCATCAATGTGATCACAGGTATAATTACAAAAAAGGGGGAGGAGGTAAAAGAGATATTCATGAATTTGGTGGTCCTGGGGACAGGTGGAAGGAAACAATGAAACAAAGGTTATAGGGAAAGGGAACCACTTATTCAGAAAAAACTGGGAAGGCTTATGTGAACTGATACAGGATAAAGTAAGCAGAACCAGGAAAATAATATACACAATGATCATTACAACAATGTAAACAGAAAGTTTTATTTTTTTTAATCCTGAGTACTATGTAGCTATAATGACTGAGCTTAGCCCCAGAGAGGAAATGAGAAAATTTACCTTCCTTCCTTCTGTGCAGAAGTAAAAGGCTATGGATGTGAAACATTGCATGCATTGTCAGACTGGGTCAATGTGTTCTTTAGTTCTATTAACTTACTTTTCCCTTGCTTCTTTCTTATTCTTAGTTACAAAGAATGACTCATTAATATGGAGAAGGGGAAGGGATGTAGTCAGAAATGAAAAGGATGTGAAAAACAATAAAAATTAAGAAGAAAAAATAGAGAAAGAAAATCCATGGTTTAGCAAAAATGGCCTTGGAGTTCTTTGACTAGCCCAGGTTGATGCAGAAGAAAGCCCAAGCCAGAGCAGGGACAAGGACGCCATCCTTGGCAGGAACATTCCTGACATCCTGAGCCTGGTAGTCTCACTATAAGCAGCTGCTGCTAGCTCTCCTTTAGCAACACTAGAAAACAGTGTTCTCTCTCCAGAGATCTCAGCTCAGAGCTAGGAGCAAGACACATTTGAGTTCCCAGCCCACCTGTGACTAAACTTTCCTGCAGAGAAATCTAATGAGTCATTTACACTCCCCAACTCCCTCCCCCACCTGAGAAGTGAGTCTCCAGCCTTTGTCACAAGGGGTTGGAAAGTGTTTGGTTGGGGTTTTTTTTTCCCTAATGATTTAATATTTATATATTCACTTGATGTAAGGTGGGGGTGGTGCCTCTTCCACCAGGAAGAACCGGGTGCTCTGTGACTCAAGCAGAAAGAGCATTTGATAACGCAACCTTGAGAAACTCATTCAGAGGATTCTGACTTAGGACTGTCTCAATTTTGTAAGAAGATTACCATCTGCTTTTTGTTCATCCGCAGCCATTGTGTTCAAGGCCCCAAGCTCACTTCCTCCAAGGAGCCTTCTCAGACTAATTGCACTCCCATTCTCATCTCTGTTTAGTCCTCAGCTCCAATGTAGGTAATATAGATTCAGTTAGGAAGCTAAGTGGTCACCTGTGCAAAGAGCAGAGGGCTATGGTGGAAATCTTCCCATTGATCTCCACTATCTGTGTGACCTGGAGCAAGTTCCTTAAGCTTCTCTGATCAAAGTGTCTTCATCTGTAAAATGAGATCCAACTAAATGGCCTCTGAGATCCCATCCCACTCGTTATCTGCCATCCTAGACCCCTGCGTGTGTTCATGTGTTGTTTTCTTAACAGGCATTTCATATGCTGTCTCTTAGTTCCATAAACATTTGTTAAAGCGCTTACTAGTTGCTAAGACCTTTCATTCATTCACTCATCCATTCATTCATTAATAAACATTTATTTACCACCTACTATATTCCAGGGGTAGTCAGGTGATACAGTAGATAGGTCTAGAGTCAGGAAGGCTTGAGTTCAAATTCAGCCCTAGATACTTACTAGCTATGTGGCCCTGAACAAGTCACTTAACCCTGCTTGCTTCAGTTTCCTCATCTGCTAAATGAGCTGAAGAAGAAAATGGCAAACCACTTCAATAGTTTTGCCAAGAAAACCCCCAGTGGAGTCACAAAATGTCACACAGGACCGAAATGACCGAACAAAACTATGTACTAGGCAAGATCTTTAGGACGGTCTCTACTGGGAGAGAAAAAAAAAAAAAAAGGAAACATAGTTCTCATCCTTAAAGACCTTGTAATTTTGCTGGTGGAAGGGGTGAAACAAGTCATGTACAAAAATCAATGTGACAAATATTAAAATTTAAGTGTAGAAGAGAAGTAAAAGTTGCTATGAGATCAAATGAGGAAAAGACCTCTTCAAGTGTATGTATGGAGAGGGGTGGGACAGTGCATAAGGGAAGATAGTTTGCACTGTACATAGAGTGTTGAACTTGAAATCAGGAAGACCTAAATTCAGATCCTGCCTCAAACACAGACTAGTGCCTTCCTTCTGCCTCAGTTTCCTCATCTGTAAAATAAAAATAATAATAGTACCTACCTCACAGGATTGCTAGAAGGAAGTTGATAAATACAAAATGCTTTGCAAATCCCCAAGAACTATATAAATTCTAGTTGTTGTTTATCATCATTATTAATTATTATTTTTTGGGCTGACCAGGTAGTATTTCAAACAGAACTTTAAAGGACAGGGATGGATCAGAGAAGGTGAAAAGTCATTTTAGTCCCAGTGAGCAGTGTGAGGAAAAGTACAGATGTGGGAAAGCTTGTTCTGGGGACATCAGATAGACTGCTTTCACTGTACAAAGATGATCTGATCGGGAGAATCCCTGATGTGAATTAAACTGCAAAGCTAGGATGGAGCCAGATTTTGGAGGGCCTTGAGTGCCATGATAAAGAGTCAAGGTTTATTTATTTGGTAGGCCAAAGCATGAGCCACTTATCATGACAGAAGTCCTTCTGTTGGCAATCAAACACCAAACTAGCAAGATTAAATGTAAAAAGAAGTGAGGTAGGAGAGCTATGTGCCTACATGCTGCCTAACATTCTGCTCCCCAGATAGACAGAGTTTGATAAATGCTGCTAAGAGAATGGCAATGCCTTCTCAGGGCAGCTCTTGGATGAACTCTGACCTGATATGGGAGATGTTGGACAATTTTCCACTTCCGTTATATTACCAGAAACTGACACAGAGCCCCATTTTACATTCCAGTAAAACCAGAAATTCCAAATTTTCAGCTGTACAGGCGAGTTCTACTGAAGCAATAAGCTTTTCTAAGCGCATAGTAGTAGAGAGCACACTTGTCCGGGAGCCAGGACACACTTGACTTCAATCTCAGTTCAGAAACTTAACCTGTGTAACTTCTCTAAGCCTTCGTTTCCTCATTTGTAAAATGGTGTTAAGAATGACTACACTGCGTCTATCACGGGGGAGTGGCAGTTGTGGTATTGTGAACAAAGTGCCTTGTAAATCTTTGAAATACTAGAGAAACATGAGTTATTATCAAATTATCAGGTAGCATTTGTCTGAGTGGCACAATTTCAGGGGCAACGAATGATGGTTTTTGCCTGAAAATATCTTTCCTCTATGCCTATCATGGTGCCTGAAATTCTATACTTAGAAAATGCTTTATTTGGGCTTGACAGCTTATCATCTCAGAGAATCTCCTATTAAAATGGAAAAAACACTTGGGAGAGAAAATACGTCAGACTGATATCCGTGATTACATCCTTCCTTCCTTCCTTCCTTCAATGAAATCTTACTATGCGAGGGAGGATCATAAGATTTAGACCCCAGAAAGGATCTTAGGCATCATCTACTTAGACCCCCTCACTTTTCAGAGGAGGAAAATAAGACTCAAAGTAGTTAAATGACTAACTCAAGGTCACACAGGTAATAAGTGGCAAAGATGATATTTAACCCAGGTCACTTTACTCATTTATTCACACCTACTACGTGCAAAGAGCGTTCTGAATCCAATGTTCTTTCTTATAACAAGACATAGTGTTAGGCACTAAGAGAATAAAAAGGCAAGATGGCATAGTCTCTATCTTCAAAAAGATGATGACCTGTTTGATTTCTCAATGGAACCTATGATTGGCACCTTGGGGGAGGAGGGACTGTTGAAGATGGAGAAGGGAAACAGAAAACAGCTCAGCCTTGAAGACTTAAATCTGAGGATACAATATCAAAACAGTTCAACAACTTCATTTCACAAATGAGGAAACTGAGGTCCAGAGCGTGATTTCCAAAGTCACAGAGTAAGTTAATTACAGAGCTGGGATGAAAATCCAGGTCTCTAGCTCTTAGCCTGTTGCTTTATACATTATGCCAGGCTGCTGTTTCATAACATTGCCCATGATATATCCCTAAGCTAAAGATTCCAAGACCTTAATGATGGCCTAATGGCTCTTTCCATTCACGCTTCCCTGAATTTTTCTCTTCCCTGTTGTGGCCTCTCCAATGCAAACTCCTAATGCCTACATTCATTTGGCCTTGCCAGTGAACAGAAATAATTCAAATATTTTACATTCAGAGACTTGGTCCCTTTGTGTCGCGCCAACAAATATGAGGAAGAAACAATTTTTGGATTCTGGTTTCTTCTGTTTATTATACTTGCAAGAGCATTTTAAAAATATTTAGATACTAAAAGTCCACAGAAGACATGTTTACATTTCTAAAATCATAACGAGAGGATTTGGACTTTGCCCAGAGAAGATGTTTTGTCCTTTGGACTGAAAATGTCAGAGGCCTGTTCCTGAACAGTCATGATCTTGATTAGTGACAAGTCTGGAGTGACCCCAATGCCTGAGCAAAGAGAATTTTTTGTTATTGGTTGTGTGGCCTTAAGAGGGATAAATGTTGCTAAGGGGTATGTGAGGAGGAGGGCAGTTTCTTTGGAATTTAGAGAAAGGATAAATTACATATTCCTAAAGCTGATTTATTGCCTATGGATGGAGCTAGGGTAAGGCATAATCTCAGTAAGGATTAAAACATTTTGTACTTCCCTCCAACTTTACCCCATCCAAAAATTATGTTATTCTCCACCAGAAGTTTTGAATCTTCATTCTGAACACCAAGGACTTTGGCTTTGTTCAAAATAAACAGCTACATGTTACAAAGAACAGGATCTTATAATATTTAAAATGACATTTATAAAGAGTTATGTTAAAATTATTCAGTGTTGTGGACCACACCCTTTGCTGCCTGTCATGTGCCTGTCTATTCCCTATCTAGCCCACTCCTCAGGGTTCTGCCCATGGACCCCAGTGAAGGTGGATTCACCTTGGTTTTCCTGCCCCACCTTATTTCTGGTTTTTACAAATTGCATTGATGTCCGCAGTTCAACAGACCTCCTTGGGGGCATATGACTTGCTGAAGTCTAGATATATGTGAGCATGGATTTATCTTCAGAAGATACATTCAGTGTTCCCACCTCCGACACACAATCTCATGGGAACCAAAGGAAAAAAATACCAGTGAAAAACAAAGTGGATTAAATTTCCATGAGGATAACTGCCCAGTTTTCATTTTGCCTTCTGCTTGTCATCTCTATCCAGGGGAGCCAGTGGTTTCTGTGTTTCATTTTCCCTAGAAATGCTATCCCCCAACCCCCTCCTAACCCTGGTTGTTCGCATTCCATACCACCAGACTCCTCTAAAACAATATCAAGGGTTGCCAGCTATGAAGTCTGAGTCCTTAGCTCTTTCTGTGTGCAGATTATTTCAGGAAATAGGACAGCAAACCAGAAGTGTCAAACACACAGCCCACACGAGTCCCATGTGGCCCACAACACTCCAGAGTTTGGTCCAAATCAGATTAAAATGTAATTGGGAAATATCTAACAAAATGAATAAAAGTACAGTAAATTATAGATAATGTTATATCTTAAAACTATGTCAATATGGGGCCTACAGGGATCCTTATGTCCGGTTTGATGGCCTCTGTTTCTAATTGAGTTTGACCCTCCCATTTTAGACTATATTGCCCGAGAGATGACACAGGTTGTTGGTCAATGATTTCAAAGTTCTTCATTGTCCATTTTGCCCTCTCCTCTCCTGATGATGGAAAAGTAAATGAGCAGTACGCTGAGACTAAGTCATTGAGGTATTTAGAGGGGGAAAACCCAAATAAAGAACATAGTTCTTCTGGGTTTGAATTGACCTAGGATGTAGTTTCTGAGGTCTCTTCCAGCTTTGAATTTCTGTGATTCTCTATGACAAAGATAATTAAAAGTAACTTCTTTTTGCCTCTTTCAGATAAATCCATGCCTGGAATTGTCCTAATTTGGCTACATTCCTTAATGTCTTGCTCTGAGTGTGGGAGGGAGGTAAAGAAAAAAAATCCCAATACTTTAAGCATTTAAACTTCAGGGCTATTGGGAAATTGCCAAATTCCTTCCAAATTCAAGATGTACTAACTTTTGACAGGAGAAATAACATCTGACACCCTCCAGTTCTGTAGAGCATTCCTGAATGAAAAATGCTTGGGAGCAGTCAGGGCTAATACTCCCACAGTAAATGAGAAGACTAGACTGTAGGAATGCTTTTCCACCTGCCTTCCTGAATATCACTTGACTTATTCACTCAAGCATCTGCAGGGAGAAGGTGATCAGGATCTGTTTGTTAGCTAGAGAAATGGAACAAGGAAATATTTTGTGACTAACATAAGGACATGTGTCACAACCAGGAGTGAAATCAAGAACAGCTTTCCTGACTCACATCATAAGATGTCATCTCTTAAAGGGACCTCAGAGTCCTGTCTTCTTATTTCACAAATGAGGCACGGGCAAGTCAAGAGACTTGGCCAAGGTAACAGCACAATGAAGAATGGATTTATGCTGCAAGAAAGCAGCAGCTGTGACCAATAACCCAAATGCAGGCACCTGCTTCTCTCCTATTCTAAAGCTTCTTGACTCGAGAGATCAAAGAAAAAAATAGCCTAACTTTCTGGGCTAATGTTTAGTTTGGCCCATTATGCTGTGGTAGTCGAGCTGTGTAGTTTTGGAAAGAGGGAAGAAAGGGAGCCTTCTCCTCCATTTTCTCTCTCCACTATTCCATTTCTCCCAAAGATGTGAGACTTCTTTGTGACAGGGCATTAGAGTTCTGAGAAATCTATAACCTGAGTGGATTCCTAATGTGTCATATTTAAATTCACTTGCATTGCCCTGGGGAAAGTCTTATCTACTGGGCTATCCTATAAACTCGTTGATGATTTAGGCACTGAGTACACCAAAGAAAGGAACAGCTGAGGGCACCCTGGACAGAGCTCTGGACCTAGAATCAAGAAGACCTGAGTTCAAATCTGACCTCAGACATTTAATAGCTGTGTGACCCTGGGCAAGTCACTTAACCTTGTTTGCCTCAGTTTCCTCACCTACAAAGTGAGCTGGAAAATAAAATGGCAAACCACCCCAGTATCTTGGCCAAGAAAACCCCAAAGCAGATCACAGAGAGTCAGACACAACTTAAAATAACTGAACAATACACTAAGGAATGCATTGTGATGATTCTGCATACTGATAATCAGCAGTAACTACATCCTTCATAGCAATTTTTGAGTTCTTCCCTATTGTCTTGGGTGTGTCTATGTCAGAGGTCAACATCTGCCAGTCCATGGTCATAGGACCCTGACACAAGGTCATATGGTTCAGTGACCTCTTAGTTCATGGCTCTTTATGACACATTGTGTCTCCTACACTGTGGTCCCTCCTAAATGAGTTCACCATACATGGCAAACCTTCATCTTGGAATGTGGTTAAGACTCAGACTTTATATACTTTCACCATGAATGAGCATGTACAAATGGTGAACATCTACAAAAATGTCCACCCCCATCATTGTTATTAATATTTTTGCTTTGCTAAGAATAAGTTATGCAAAAGTTATGCAAAAATGAGGGAGAGGGTAGAGGATGCTGAAATGCAGATGTAAGTCAATAATTTGCTGTGGCAGCTTTGTTGATGTGGATGTTGGTACTGCTGTCTGGGTGATGCTTATAACATTCACATTAGTTCTTCCTTAAACTGCTGTGGAGTTTGAATGTGACTGGAAAGTGGTAGGGAGGGGTGCAGGGGAGAGATTAGTACTAGATTAACTTTGAGGGGACTGCAATTTTAGCAAAGTTGCCTGTATGTAGGAGTCAGGATCATACCCTGGCAAGGATGGGGCTCAGGACAGCCAGCACCACATTCTGCTATAGCACAACTGTTCTAGTCTGAGGTGGAGGGTCTATGACCTTATTGTAGGCATCTGTTCGTCATCCTCTTCCCAGGGATTTCCTTGAGCATCCTTGTTCAATTGGTTCCTTCAAAACCCTCTCTATCTGTATTGATCTGAAGTATCCCCCCAAATCATTGTATATTTATTGGGTATGCAGAGCATATTGACTTTTCTAGGAACATAGTATACACCCAGCAGAATGCTAGCTCTCTCCTTGATGAGGTATTTGTATCCCCATTGCCTATCACATTAAATGCCTAGAATTATCCTAATGATCCTTCATCTCCACATGGTGAAATTCCATAAAATCTTCCAGGTCCACATCAGTTATAACCTCCTTCATGAAGCTTTCCATGATTCCTCAGCCAAAAGTAAACCGTCTTTCTGCACTCCCATAGCACTTTGTCCCTTTCTTACAATATTTACCACATTCTATATTGTCCTTTAGTTATATGGGTCTTATCTCCCTTACTAGATTGTAAACTTTTTGAGGACAGGGACCACTGTAACTTACTCAGCTATACACATACACACAAACATGCATATATTTGTATGCATCCGTGACAAGGCTTCTCTCCTACTCAAAAGCTTCTTGACTCAAGAGATAAAAGCTAGGATGGTCCAGGAAGAGGAGAGAGAGAGAGAGAGAGAGAGAGAGAGAGAGAGAGAGAGAGAGAGAGAGAGAGAGAGAGAGAGAGAGAGACAGAGAGTAGTGAGTGTAGCACAGTGGAAGGCAGAAGAGATCGTTTATAATCCTAGCCTTAGAATGGACTCACTCTGTGATCTTGGATAAAGTCTGATCTCATGGCTTTAGTTTGCTCATTGCAGAATTAGGATATTGTACTCATTGATTTCTGTGCATCTTTGTATGTTAGGCTAAGTGGCAGAGGAGCCATATTACAACCTTCGTAAATACGGGTATCAAATTGTACTTTCAGTTTTTTCCCCTACTAGACTATAAGTGACTTGAAGACAGGGGTTGCCTTATTCTTTTTGCATTACCAAGACCTAGTACAGTACTTTTCTCATAGTAAACAGTTCAAATGTTTGTTGTATATAATGAAACCTAATGAAAAGCTGAGGTGGGGGAGGAGGTACAGAATGCTCACTCACAACTGAGCAAAGTTATAGCTTTATCCAGTGTCTCATTCTCCAGGTTACTCTTAAGAATGGGCAAGAGCAATTGGTTGAGTGGGTTTGAGATCGTGAGACCATATGATTTGGGTGATACTCATCATCATAAGTGAAGGGTCATGGGGGACCCTGTCATCTGTGGAAATATTGGAGTAAGCTTTAATTCTAAATGATTTTCTGAGCTAGAATGACAATTGATTTACGCTAAGTAGGACTGTGCTCACAACTCTTGTCATGCTAATTTAGCTGCCCACCTTGGCTGACTCTAAATTTGCATCAACAAAGTGTCATTCTTTCATTCAACAGAGTACTATTGAGCACCTACAAAGTAAGGCACTGTGTTAGTTGTCAGATATAGAAATTTCTAGAATGAGAGAATGTCCAATAATAACACCAAAATTAGGAATAGCACCATATTTAAAACATTCTAGCCTTTCCCCTAAATCTCTTATAGCACTTGGCAAGCATGTGCCCTTCTAAATAAGAATGGGATAACTCTATTGAGACTGCCCTTCTCTTTCTCCCTCTTCTTTCCTGCCTCAAACACACCAGGTTGTTACCACTGAGAGGAACTGGGGAGTGGCAGGTAATTCTCTGCAACCTTATACTTGAATAAATCATCTGTGTCAAAGGTCATTTGATTTGCCTCATGTTATTTCAAAAAATGCAGGCCATCTTCCACCTTAGAAAATTCAGATCTCATTAAATAATGGTAATGTTGACAACCCCTGGGAATGTTTAAAAATAATTATCTGTAGGGCTTTTTTGTTTGTTTGTTTTATCTTTTGGCAATAAACTTTTTATTCTTGCTCATTTAGCTGAGAGTTAGATCAAATTCCTAACTAACTTTAGTCAACAGGTGGGAGATTAAATGGGAGATTTCTGATTGGTAGCAACAAAACCCATCAACATTTAGTACCACTTCATGACTACAGAATTAGTCAATCCATCAACAGCGTTTATGAATTGCAGGACCTTCTTCCCTGATGATAATGCCACTCTGAGATCAACTTAATGACTGGTTAGTTCTTGTTTTAAAGCGTCCTATCATCAGAAGTCCCTGCTATGCTTCTCACTTCCCTCCTCTATATTAGCTGTCTTTCTGCTCTGAGAATGACTCCAGTCCTAACATTATTTGGGGGTCCTTGAGGGGAGCTGCCATTTGATCAGAAGTCTACTCCTTACTGCCCTCCCAGCTTACACCAGCTGCTTTATTTCCTTTCACTATCCCCTCACATTTCCATTTCCCCTTTATGTCATCTTCCTCCATTAGAATGGAAGCCCTTTGAGAGTAGGTTACATGTTGGGTTGGATTGGGTTTTGAATCACAGTGCTTAGAGAAGTGCAAGGTACATAGTAAGGGCATAATAAATTCTCTATCTATCTATCCATTTATGTGCCTGGCATTGTTGTAAGTACTGAGGACATATATACATACGAAAAAGAAGGAAGGAGGAAGGAAGAAAGGAAGGAAGGAAGGAAGGAAGAAAGCAAGTGATCTCTACTCTCAAGGTCAATTCAATTCAATTTAATAAACATTTTCAAGTGCCCACTATATGTCAGGCACTGTGCTAAGATACAAATAAGAAAAGAAAAAACATGTAAGCAAGGAGCTTACATTTTAATAGGGAAATACACAACACAAAAGAAAGCTAGAAAGCAGGGGAGGGGACACCAAACCCCAATATGGGGGTTTCCTGTTCTGTGAAACTGAAACCAAGCAGAACTACAGATAGAAAGTAGAGGGAGCTGGAAATCCAATTCCTGCCCTGTATAAAGGAAGATTTTGAAAGGAGTTGAGTGCTCTACCCTCCATCCCTCCAAGAAAGGGGAGGCTAAGGGAGGTGGGAAGGTATTAAGTATCCATGAGCCTCTCTGCACATGAATATACTGTAGTGAAAAAAAATCCTGCTTTAGGAATTCAGTGACCAGGGTTCTTCTCCCAGTGGTACCACTAAACATACCTATGTGATCTAGGATCTCTCAGAAACTCAGTTGCTTCGTATGTAAAACAAGGGGGCTCAACTAGATATCATCAAGTCTCTGTATGTCATACCATTCCATACTCCACCATTCTATACTCCACCTCCAATGCAAGGGGTAATAACCTTTTTGTATGTCAAGGAACACTTTGCAAGTCTGGGGAAACCTATCAACCCCTTTTCAGAATGATGTTTTTAAATGAATCCAATAAAATAATAAAGGAAACTATTTAAATACAACTTTTGAATTTTATTTTATTTTTAATTTATAGAATAAAACAAGCATTTTTGTAACACAGTATAATAAAAAAAAAAGGTGATTGCACATGAAATTGCAAATCTACTATGTACAACTTGCTATTTCTTTTAAATATACAGCAAAGTTTACATGTGCTTTTCCTCTCCTTCCACCATGATAATTTGTGTGTGTATATATATGTATGTGTGTGTATGTATATATGTATATATATATACATACATGTACATGTGTGTATACACCTATTTGTGTCTAATGTTAACCACTTTATTTTTTCAACTTCATGGACTCAAGCTTTAGAATTCCTGCTGTAAGACCTCTTCCAGTTCTAACATTTGGGGGAGGTCTGCCTCAGTTTCTTCAACTGTAAAATGGGGATGAAAGAGGAAACTCTCACAATCTGACTCCAGTTTACCTTTCCAAACTTATCATTGCGTAGTGCCTGGCACACAGTAAACACAATAAATGCTTGTTGACTTGGTATAGTAAACACCTAGCAAATGATTTTTTGGTTCATTCATTCCTGCATGAAGTGGGGATACTATGCAATAATAAAATTAAAATTAGGTAGGCTTGAGCCAGATTGCAAGGTCCCTAAATGCCAAGTTGAAGAGGTTGTGTCTTATCTTATCTTAGCGGCAATAGAGAAGTTAGAGTTAGTGAAGTTTCCCCAACAGGGGTCTGTACCCTAAGAATACAATCTTGGCAGTTAGGGAGAAGATGGAGAAGTAAGGGAAAGAATGGATCCCAGTCAGGAAAGTGTTGTAATAAATCCGGGAAGAGATGATGAGGAGCTAAGCTAGGGTACTGGCTATGTGAGCCAGAGGGAGACTGATGCTAATTCTTTTGCTGTAATGGTACCCTACCTCAGACAAACTGAGACCTAGGAAAGACTTTAGTTTAAAATGATCAAGGTCTCCCACTGAATCCGGGCCATCTCTAGTCATCTTGACCCATGTCTTGCCACTCGATTTCAATATGTGCAATTCTGCCTCACTGAAATCAAATTTACTTGCAAGTCAGGATATCACCTTCCTGATGTCGCCGGTCCTCTTCAAGAACAAAGCACCAACAAGAGGAAAGGACAGGAGAGGAGGGAAAGGAATAGGGAAGTAGAGAGGAGAAGAGAGAAAAGGAGGGGAGGGGAAGTAGGGGTTAAGAGGAAGAAGAAAGGGGTAGAGAGGAGAGAGACACAGAGACAGACAATGAGAGAGAGAGAGAGAGAGAGAGAAAATGAGAGAGAGAAAGTAAGAGAGAGAGAGAGAAATGAGTCTGGCCCTGAAAGCTAAAGTGGATAAGAGTCTCAAGTAGCTATAAATTTAATGAAAGGCTCAAGGCTATCGAACTTGTCAAAATGAATAGGAGTAAAAAAAAAATAGCATTGAAAATGTCCAGCTTTTGATTTATGTGGTTATAAAAAAAAAAAGCCTGTTGTGTTATGACTGTAATCAGAATGAAAAACTTAATCCAAATTTCATAAAGGATAAAAACCTCAGGAATCAAACTGCTGGCATGTTTTCCGGAGAGAAGAAGCAAGAGAACCCTCCATTCTCCCATGTACTATGGTTGGGGCCATACTGAGGCTGTATGTGTATGAAATTTGGAGTGCAGGAGAAATCAATAAACTTGCACAGGATTTCCTCTACATAGATTCAAGAGAAGATCTTGGGCCAAAATCCTGGTCTCTCCTGACCTCCTCTGTGTCTACTAGATGTTCCAGGCCTGAAAGTCCATCATGCAAGGACTGGAGCAAGGTCTACCACCTCTCTAATCTTCCCTGCCTACTCTAGAACCAACCACTTCGTATTTTTCTTAATTGTCTCATTATGACTCCATACTTTCAGAAGCAGAGCCTCCTAATCTAGGTCTGACATATCTGGACTCCTGGCTGATGTCTATGAGAAAAGGCGACCACTGTACCCCCATGGGGAGGGAGGGCTGTGAAGATTCAGTAGAGTATAGCTTGGTAAGTTTTGTTAAGTTGTTTTTCAGTAGTGCCTGACTCTCTGTGACCTCATCTGTGGTATTCTTGGGAAAGATACTGGGATGGTTTGCCATTTCCTGTCTCCAGCTCATTTTATAGATGAGGAAACTGAGGCAAACAGACTTAAATGACTTGCCCAGAATGACACAGCTAGTAAGTGTCTGAGGCTATATTTGAACTCATCTTCCTGACTCCAGGCCCAGTGCTCTATTCACTTCACCCCTAGCTGCCCCTTAGCAAGTCTGGATGTGTCTAAAAGGCTGCTTCTTCAACCATGAACTACCTGTGTAGAGTGAGGAGGGAACACCTTCCTCACTCACTGCTGGTCTAGAAAAGGAAGGTATCTGATCCACAACAGCAACTTGGCCATGCAGGCAGAGCACTCTAGATGAGCTAATTCACAAGGAGCTTAATCTAAAAAGAGATTAAAAATCCATTTACTGAGTAATCACTTTTACCTTTAAAGAGCTTTCCAGAGTGCAGATGGGTTCTGATTTACAGATGATTGAGGAAAAATATTAATTTACAAGTTATAACTGGCTGGATCACCTGAAACAAAACACATCAAGTATAGATTTTGAGAAGAAAAACACTGTGTAAATGCTCCATCCAGTGGGAGGGGAAAAATGCATTAGAGGATATCTGGAAATGAGAGCTGCCCTCCTCAAGTTGGGTTTTTATAAACAAAGAACTGCTCAAAGACATACATACAGAAAGTGCATTAAGTTATGTGGGACAGTTCTAAAAAGAGAACAAAAGGGAGAGACAAAACACAGAAGACTATATTGGGGGGCAGAATGTGAATTGCAGCCACGTGATAAATAGTCAGAGAGAATAAAAGGAGTATTGTTTGGGCACCGATCATGGGAAAATAAGCCCCAAACAATGTTCTCTCCATTTTTTTAAAGGTGGCAGCAGACAGCCATGTTACAAGGCAATCAAATATGAAGAGTAAGTTTTCCTCTTACATTGTTTTCTTGGGGGGGAGGGGAGAGGGTGTCCAGATTTGCGATTTCATCAGTCTAGAGAATTCCTGGTGTGGAAACGTCTTCTTCAGATACAGACTGTAAACTTCTTTGTACCTTATAGCTGCAGAGATTGTCCAGGGCACCAAAGAAATACAAGTATACAGTAAAGATAAAACCTGAACACAGGCCATCCCTTGGGGCAGCTAAGTGGCTTAGAGGACAGAGCATTGAATTTGGAGTAAGGAAGACCTAAATTTGAATATCGCTTTAGACATTTAGTAACTGTAAGACCCTGGGAAATCCACTTCAATGCTCTGGGCCTCAGTTTCCTCATCTGTAAAGTGGAGGTAGTAATAACACCTATCTCCCAGGGTTGTTGTGAGAATCAAATCAAAGAACATAAGTGAAGTACTTAGCAAAACTTAAAACACTATGAAATGCTAGCTATTCAAAAATTGTCTCCCTCTTTAGACTGAGGGCTCCTCAAAAGCAGGGACTGTTCTGCCTCTCTTTGCCTCCTCAGCATTTCAAACAGTTCCAAGAATACAGTTAAGTGCTTAATAAATGATCATTGAATGCTTGATTGATGTGAAATAACACTTAACCCTCCAGTGTGGGAGTTGTCTTCTCATTGACAAGCAAATTGATAAGATGGGGTAGTTCTAACCATGAACCATTAAAGAATAAAGGGGACTGATGGGGGAGAGAGGGTGACAAGGAGATTTTTGCCAAGGATTGGTATTGATCCCTAATAACTCCTTTGGAATTAACCTACACCCATGTTCCTCTTTCTTTGTAGACTGCTGACTTCCACTGGTTTAAAAATGACTTTAGAAAATTAAAAATCATAATGACTGATGGACCAGGTAGCAATACAAAGGAACACAAAACATACAAACCTGTTTGCAACTTCCTTATCAGCCTAGTCACTGTCCATTCCTCACTCCCTTCTAGACCCTCAGCACCTAAAATTCATGTCTTAGCATCCTCATGCGCGTCAGTTTCAGAGTCAGATTTTCCAGTAGCCAAGGTTTGGGGGGATGGGAGTGAGAGACAAAAGAAAATGGTTTTCCCCTTAAAAAGAGGAAGCATCATCTTCCGCATCGAAGGGTTATTTAAAAACACCAAGTTCCCTAAATCTAATAACCAAGGGGAGCCTTTCACAAATGAATGGAAAATGTCTTAGGTGGAAGCTAACATCTCCTTGTCTTTCAGTTCAGTCTAGAGTGAATAGTGGAGCCAACGACACAGGCAAATGTAATCCCACAAAGCTTTCCTACAGAGAAGAGTCTGCGTATTTCTCTTCTCCCCTCCCCTTCTAACCAGTGTTACTAGGGGCTTTTATTTATCATAATCTGTTCTCCAAAGATAACAGATATCTGGTGCCAGTAGCATAGAAAAGGAAAAATAAAGTAAAGGTCTATCAACTTATTAAAGACAATCCTCTGAAGGAACACATATCGAGTTATGGGTAGCCCTTTTTTTCCAGCCCCCTTTCATGTGAAATTAACCTATTTCTTAAGAAGCCAATTTATTCCATAGGAGGGAGGTCTCTATGAAGCTTTAAAGGAGCAAAGAAACTCAAACAAGCCAATAGCTTAAGAAACCCTATGAGCTGACTCCAAAGCCCACTCACCTGGGATGTTCTCAGGCAGATAGACTTAGAGTTATCAACAGAATGTAAGGTCCTTGAGGACAGGGACTATTTTATTTGTGTCTCTGTACCTGACAGGCACTTAGATGTTTACTGAATTGAAACCAAAGCAGGGTCTTCTAACAATACTGATGACAGAATACTGACACACTCCTAGGGAAAGAAAGTGATGCATTAGCAGAACTTCCCCAAACTCTGAGACAGCTAATCTGACCCAAGGGTTAGTTCTAGTGTTATATAAAAAATGAGAGGGTATTGTTGCAGAACGTCCTTGACTCAGCAGAGTCACCTTTCTTGGACAAAATCAATGTTGGACTCCGGATTGAACCAAGGAGTCTCTTTTGGGGAGGGCATTCAGAGTATTTCAGATATGCCCACATTAGTAATTCCAGAATCCTATGTATGCTAATCAAATGGAATTTTTATTTTCATTCTGTGGGAATCAGAACTGTGCCACAGTGAAAGCAATGAACATGGTAGGGGTGGGGGGGGAGGGTTCAGATGATGTAAGAATTGGAAGAAAACTTAGATATCACTATTCAATTAAACCTTCTCAAAGAGCTTATGTTCTTTCCAGGGAAACAAGTCTATATAAAGATCTAATCCAACCCTCTCTCATGAGCTCCAGGCCCAAATCATTAACATTTCCACTCAATTGTCCTGTAAGCATTTCCAACTCAAACTCATCATGTCAAAAACAAAACTCATTTATCTTCCCCCAAACAAAACAAAACAAAAAAAACACCCCAACTCTACCTAACTTCCTTGTTTCTATCTAGGCCTCTATCCTTCCGGATTCACATTAGAACCATCCTGGAAGTCTTACTTCTTCTCACACCTCATTTCTGATCAATTGTCAAATCTGACTCATTTTACTTCCAACACACCTCTCAAATTTATTCTCTTTTTTCTCAATGTTGCCACGCCAATTCAAGCTCTCATCATCTCTCTCCTGAGCTATTACGATAGTCTCCTAAATGGTCTTCCTACCTCCAGCCTCTACTCTTTCCAACCTATTCTCCACCCAGATGTCAAAGTGATATTCCTAAAGCACAAGTTTGACCATGTCACTTCCAGGACCAAGATGTTTCAGGGGCTCCCTATTATCTCTAAGACCAAATACAAATTCTTTTTGATATTTAAAGCCCTTCATAATCTAGCCCTAACCCATATTTCTAGACTTATTTCACATTTACATTCCATACTCCCTCCATGCCAGATAAACTGGTCTACTGAATGTTCCCCCAAAAATGACATTCCATTTCCTGCCTCCATGCCTTAGCATAGGCTATCCCTTCTGCCTAGAATGCTTTCCGTTCTTCTATCCATATCTTAAAATCCCTAGCTCTTTTCAAGGCTTAATGCAAGTATCACCTACAAAAAGGGATCTTTCTCTCTTTGTTAGGGCTCCATCCATGCACACAAATGGCTTTCTATCCTCCTGATAATCACTGACTTTATTAAATGATCATTTATTTTGAAATTAACATGAACAAGATGCCTAGCAGCTAAAGGAATGGCCTGGGAGTCAGGAAGACTTGGATTCAAGTCCTGACACATACTAGCTGTGTGATCATGGACAAGTTATTTAACTTCTCACAATTTCAAAAAACTCCCTAAGGTTCTAAATTACAGAATAGCCCTTGTATATCAAAGAAGGTCTTTCCATACTGGAAATGCCCTAAACTAATGAAATTACAGGTCTAGACTCCTCCCACAAATTAATGTCAACATAATATTAATATTAACATTATGAATAATATTAATAATTATTATTATTTATTACAGGAGGCATTTGATAAATACTTTCAGTGAGAGAGAAACTGTACCCCAAAGCCCACGACCAGTTCTCATTCCACAAAAAACATAAGACCAACAATATCCTGGAAGATAGAGATGGAAGAAAGAGACCCCTAAGAACTACAAGTCTATCCTGCTTTCCTGGATTCTGTTTATTATCACTGATGTAAATTTATTCAGCAACTTGCCCACACAATTGGACATGAGTGAGAGATACTATCGTATTGTGGGCTTCTGCTGATTTCATCAGTCTCACACACATACATATACACACACTAAAAGGGGAAAACAAAGATTTCGCTAAAAACAGAAGGTGATTCTCATGATAACTGCTTCCCTTTTCTCTTCTTTTTGGGGTTTTAGCATAAATGCTTTAGAAAGCAAAACCAAAACACATGGTAAGTTCCTACTGTGAACTCCAGAGGAATTTCTGTCTTTGCAAAGTCAAATCACCTGCCCCTTTCAAGGGTCAGCTTCTTTCTAATAATATGGCAATTTCATGGATACTTAATCCCAAGAAACTGAAGGAATCACTGCATTGCTACAACCCGCCTAATAGATCCGGTCAGGGAATTTTCTTCTCTTCTCCAGTTTATAAAACCCCTGTGCCAGTTTCATAGTATTTTGTGCAGTAATTACTGCAGGCTTTCCTGGAAACCAGAATGAAAGGTTACTCTTAGGATACAATTGAAAACCAGCAATAACAGTGGACAGCAATCACCTTTCCCCGTCAAGCTGAAGAGATGTCAAGTCACTTACTATGCTAGGTACTGGGGATGCAAAGAGAGGCAAAAACATTCTCCCTGCCCTCTGGAATCTCACATTTGAATGGATGGATTACATGGCTCTCTTTGGAATTATATCTTTTGTTTGAAAACTGTGAATTTACCCTAACTGTTAACTTAGTAGAGCCATTGGATAGAACTTTGACCTTGGAGACAAGCTCAAGACTCAAAAGCTCAGGTCCTGACTGACACATGTTAACTGTGTGATTATAGGCAAGTTAATTAGCCTCTAAGTACCTCTAGGCAACTCTTTTTAAGATTTAAATTTGCAGAGGAGGTACCCAATGGTACCAGTAGAGGGAATTCCCATGTGGATGGGATGACGGATCCAAATCCTTCCCTCTACCCTATCTGGACACTCAAAGTTAATCTAGATAAATATTTTCAGTCATTTGGGTAGACAGGGCACCATCAGCTAATGGTGGCAACTGGTGAATTTAATGAATTGAAAGTATAGTGGAGAAAATCAGAAGATCTATGTGACTACCAAGCAGAACTTTGCTCTGTGTGTACGTAACCATAGCAGTTTTTTAAAGGCATATTTCCAATCTGGAGATATTTACTAATTGGCAAGACCTGAAATGAGTTATCAAGCTTTTCCCTTCTTGGAAAGGAGCAAAATTCCCCACAGTTGCTCATTGGCTATAGTGGAGAAAGCTGCACTTTCCTCACAAAGCATTGGGTAATAGTTGCTTTACCACATGATCCGAGGAGTGGCAGCACATTTCTACCCCCTGGCTGAAAATGTTTCCAGTTAAGCCATTTTTGGCCTCCTCTAGGGAGGCTGACAATCTGTTCCCATTTGCCACTGCCCCCGTCCCTGAGTCACTCTGTTATCCCCTTTCCACCCCCTCTCCTCTAACACAGGGTGTTTTCAACCCAGCCAGTTCCTTGGATCTCCGATGGAGTGAGACTGACAACTCCAGTTCTGAGTGGGGGGTAGAGGCCCATAATGGAGGATGAGAGGGCAGAGTAAGGATCACAACATTAAAACTGAATCTGACTTTATTGAGTAGGTCATTAGAGAAGTCATTACAAATTCATTTAGCCAATCCCTGTATCACCAACTTGTTTACCACAACTCCAACCAAACGCAGGTATCAGAAGTCAGGGGCACGGTAGAGCTATGGCATTAGTTATTCTGTTAATTACACATCTGATGAATCACATAAAGCACATTTTCTGGAACACTGTTTTTTTCAGCTCCTGTGTCCAGAGTCTAGCATGTCCAGAATAAACAGAAAAGAGTCAGTGGAGACCTGATCAAGGAAGGAAGTATGGTTTGGGGGGGGGGGGGAGTCCTAAGGATCTGGATTCAAATCCTGACTCAGTTATTTAGTTGATTCAACAGGAGTTTTCCTAAACACACTGTATGTATTGTATGTGTGTGTAAGTATATATATGTACACACACACACACACACACACACACACAGCAGACATTGTGCTAGCATCTTGGAATTCCAAGGCAAAAAACCAACATGTCTGGTCCTCAATAAACATGTCTACCTCTGACAAGGTCAGATTAGATAGCTTTTAATGTCCCTTCCAGTATACATATGATCCCAAGAATGTTATAAATAGGTAACTGAGAAAGGTACGACCTCACTGAATTAAATGGAAATACAAACATAATGAACACTTATATGGTCCATTTTGAAGGATGTGTGAAAGTCCCTTAAACGTTCCACTGATGCATCCACCATATGTCTTAACACAGGTGCCTCCCATACAAGATATTTAGGAGATGAGCTAGCAGTCTGTTTTGAATGACCCACCACTGACCTCCTTTGTTTGTGTTTTAATAGACAAACCCCAGGGCATGAATTTCCCCTGGCATGCTTGGGGTCAGTTCCCAAATGAACACCACCCACCCTGGAATATCTCAGCTGGCAAGTTTGGAGATCCTCAGACACTCCACATTTCAGTATTTACCTGGTTCCCTCTATGTGCAGGATCAATCTAGAGAGGCCCTGATGCCCTCTCCAGGATCTTAAAACAACATACAGCTAAAACTTTAACTTGAACAAAGTTTCACTTTTCCTAATGACAAAATGATGCCAAGGCAACTTTAGAGCATAGTAGGACTGAAAAAGAGAAAGACTTGAGGGTGGGAAGAAAGGGCCCAGAAAAGAAATTGGAATGACTAAAGTATTCTTTGACAATGTCACCATTCACTTGGGCCATCCATGACTCCTCATCACCTAGCTAGGTTAGTACTATATTTGAGAAAGCACTACACAAGACAATTCAACATTTAAGAGGAATTTGGAGGAGAAAGACTTAGCTAGACCTCATTCCTTCACCCTCTTCTCCAGCAAACTAGAGATGGTCCATTACTCTGAAAGAGGAAGAGGAGGAGGGGAGAGGGAAGGAGAAGGGGTAGTAAGAGAAGGTAGAGGAGGGGAGGAGAAGATAGGAGAGAAAAAGGAGGAGGAGGAATGAGGAGGAAGAGGAGGGAGGAGGAGGAGGAAAAGGAGAAAGAGGCAGAATGAGGAGGAACAGAAGGAACCGAAGTGCAAGTGCCCCTAGGAGAGGAGACAACATGACTCACATTCATATTCAAGGGTAGATGACTGATAGGACAGCCTGTCCTCAAAGTAAATTTTGATGATTAGAGAGAATGGAAGGAACTGAGCATCTGAGGAGGCACCACAGAAGGAGCAGAAGGGAAGACCTGAGGCCACCATGACAAACTTTGATAATATACTGCAGCAAGAATGTACCCACTCTGTTTCCAGTCTCATGTAGAAAGTCATGAGTTGGAAGTCACCAGCTAAACTCGAGTAAACCTCCCAGCTCCTCTGAGTCTTCTTTGTGACTGCTTAGCTCAGCAGGTTAGAACAGGGAGTGAAGGCCAACGGTTCACTTCCTGTGTGAACCAGTGCATTTCACTGTGTTACTTGGATATAAACAGTATCCCTTCTCCTACAACAACCAATTCATTTACAAACGTGTCCTGGGTCACAAGGAGCAGAGGATGAGATAGTGGGGATGACTCAGAACGACCCTCTTCTTCCTCCTCCTTCCCTCACTACTATGGTAAACACTTCTCAAAGCACGAGGTCTGTTGATTGCTCATTCATATATAAAGAATGGCATGCTTTCATTTTTCCCTCTGAGCCTCAATATGCTCATCTATAAAACTGAGACTGGTCTCACAAGGGGGTTGTGAAAAATCAATGAGGAAACATCTGTAAAGTGCGTTGTGGCTCCTGTTAGGAAAACACCCTCTGGATACTTAGCGAACTCTGAAATCCCCAGGGAGCTGTCCGTCAACAAGAGCTTTCTGAGCTCTCTGTAGTTGCAAAGTTGTCCATGGTGAGAGGAAAAAGAAAACCCTCCAATTTCTCTGACATCGTCCCCAGAACTGAGGAAACAGCACAAACTAAAATACAAAATTAATCCCATAATAGGTCACGGATGACTTTGTAATGGCCTTTTTAAAGATGAAAATTCAACATAAACGATTATTATGCTTTTATGGCCGCTGGATCTAATTTCCAATTATTTGGAGACACTCAGAACCAATCAATTAGCATGCAACAGAGCTCCAAATGTAGGAAAAGAGAAATCCAAGAAAAGTAGATATCGACTTTTATTGAAAAAACATGACTGTGTGTTGTTAGAAGGGTATTGCCATCCCATTGGCAATGCAGGGTAAGAAGGTGCATGCTCCTTGTTTGATTCATTGGTTGGTTGGGTTAAGTGGTTGATTAGAAACAACCCTGTCAGGAGATTAGGGACCAAGCAATTGTAGGATTATAGATTTAGTGTGACAAGAAAATTTAAAGATTACCTCTTTCTCTGGAGGGCATTACCAGAATCCCAGTCACCCAGGCCTGAAACCTCAGTCATCTTCAGCTTCTTTCTTATCTCCAAAGTAATCAAGTCTTGTCAATTCCATCGCTATTTCTCTTCTCCATCCCCTTCTCTCATCTCTTATTGCTATTACTTTCTTAGTTCAGGCTCTCAGATCATCTCCCTAACACCAGTTTCCCCTCTCTAATCCACCCTAAGCACATTGATATTACTAAAGAAGAGATCTGATGCCCTGCTCAGGAAGCTCTGGTTTATTGCTGGCATTTAAAGCCTTTCACAATCTAACTCCAGGGGCCTAACTTTCTAGGCTTACTGCATAATACTCTCATTTCATGCATGGGATGCTTCTCTAGGCAAATTGTTCCCCAAATACAACTTTCCATCTCCTGCCTTTGTGGAAACTGTCCTCTGTACCTAGAATGCACTTTCTTCTTACCTTGGTCTCATAGATTCCCTAACTTCCCACAAATCTCAACTCGAGTCACTTCCTATGGGAAGTTTCTCTGAATCTGTCTGGTTGTTGTTCTTCATTCTCAAAGACCAAAATGACATCACTATGTTGAGGTCAAGGTAGAGGTTGGAAGGCTTACTATAGGTTGGGTACAAATAGTCTATATGAACATTTAGAGTAGAGAGGTCTCTGAAATCATACCTCTCAAAAGTACTACATATATACATATCTATAAATATTATATTATTTATACATATGTAATTTAATTTTCTACATTTATTTTATTTTCTGCTCTTCATTAGAATTAAATCTCCTTCAGGACAGGGCCTGTTCCATAGAATCATCAGAGATGTACAGCTGGAAGGGACCTCGGTGACCATGTGGTCCAATCCTCTCATTTTATAGTTGAGGAAACTAAGGCAATTTAAGTGATTTACCCAAGATCACACAGGTAGTAAACACCAAAAGCAAGAGTTAAACCCAGGTCCCCTGATCCTAGAGCCAGTGTTCTTTCCACTGTCCCACACTATTTCCTTTTCTCTCTTTTCATCTTCATCGCCTAGCGTACAATACACCAGGCACATCAGAGTCATTTAATCCCACTGACTCATTTTCCTGATGAGCATCAAAAAAGATGACTTAAGATAATAGGATCATAGATTTAGAACTCCAAGGCACCTCAGAGGTGATCCAATCCAACATCCTCTCTTTGCCATAGATAAGAAAGCTTTCCCCATGTATAACACAGGACTTGGGTAGGTGGTAAATAACAGAGTTAGGATTTGAACCTGGTTTTCTGGGTCCAAGTTCTGCTCCCTTCCTAAATTTGATGAGAATCACAAAAATCACTTACAGGAATTCCTTGGTAGTCATGGAGAACACAGATTCCCAAGCCATCCAAACAATTTCCATCAATATCCAACTTTTATAACTGTCCAATGTCAAAAACTAAAGTGCAATTTTCAACATGCCAGGTCACAGGGGATGAATATATTAGGCCACAACTTTGTTGCATTTGTCATATTTTGACCTCTCTAGAGAATGTCTAAAAGAGGCAGGATAATTCCAGATTCAATATGGCCTCTAGACAAGGCTACAAGATTCATTCTATCACCTTATCTAAAGAAAGATACCTGGAACTCACTTTGTAAGTTCAGTCAAATAGGCTAAGAAAAGACTAAGAAAGGTGCCTAAGACTTTGACAGCATTCTAAAAGAGAAAACTAAAAACAATGCTCTTAATGGCCCCTTAGACACATATTTCAGAACAGAAGTTTAGAAATCAAAGTACTTTAGAGTTAGAAGGAAAGGAACTTAGAGGTTGACTGATCCAAGTCACTCATCCCCCTTTAATTTTACAGATGAGGAAACTGATGTCCACAGAAAGGAAGTGATTTACAACATAATACTGTCATCAGAAATAGAGCCCGATTCTTACGACTCTGGGTGTAAGGTGGTCAGAAGAAGTGATACAAGGACATTTTAGGTTGTTGGTTGTTGTCTTTTGTTCTCAAAATGACATTACCAAGATAAACTGAAGTTTCAGTGTGTATGACTGTAGCTGATCAGACCAATACAAACTCAGAATGCTCTACCACAGGTTGGGCACAGATAGTCTGTGTGAACATTTGGGGTGGTTACTCCAAATTTATGCATCCTACGTTTCCTTTGCGCTGTTTCAATTCTGCTTTGCAGAGCACAGCACCTTTTCTGATGTGGGTACAACATGCTGAGCAGTCCTGTGCCAGTGTCTCCCATGTCCCACAATCAAATTCAAATTTCTTGAGAGAGACCTTGAAAGTGTCCTTGTATCACTTCTTCTGACCACCATGTGATCGACTGACCCATATGAGTTTTCCATAAAATAGTCTTTTTGGCAAGCGTACATTTTGCATTTGAACAATATGACCAGCCCATCGGAGTTGCACTCTCTGAAGCACAGTTTGAATGCTTTCAGTTTAGTTCAAGCAAGGACCTCAGTGTCTGGTACCTTATCCTGCCAGGTGATCTTCAGAATCTTCCTAAGGCAGTTCAAATGGAAGCAATTCAGTTTCCTGGCATGGTGCTGGTGCACTGTCCATGTATCACAGGCATACAGCAATGAGGTCAGCACAAAGGCTCTATAGACCTTCAGTTTGGTAGTCTAATAACTCTTCTTTCCCAAACTTTTCTTTGGAGCCTCCCAAACACCGAGCTAGCTCTGGCAATACATGTGTCAACCTCATTGTCAATGTGTACATCCCTGGAAAGTACACTATCAAAGTAAGTCAACTTATCCACAGCATTTAAAACTTTTCCATTTGTTGTAACTGATGGTTCCACATATGGATGGCATGGTGGTGGCTGATGGAGCACCTCTGTTTGCTTGGTTTTGATTATTAGGTCAAAATTAGCACAGGCAGCAGAGAATTGATCCATACTTTGTTGCATCTCAGCTTCGAGGCTGCAATGAGTGCATAATCATCTGCAAACAGAAAATCATGCCCCAACACTCCCTCCACTTTGGTCTTGGCTTGTAACCTTTTCAAATTGAAGAACTTACCATCAGTACAGTAGTTGACCTTGATCCTGTGTTCATCCTCATTGAAAGCATTTGACAATATGGCTGAAAACATCATGCTAAAAAACATAGGAGCAAGCACATAGCCCTGCTTCACTCCATTGGTGACTGGGAAGGCACCAGAGTATTGTCCACTATCCAGGCAAACTTGCCATCATGAAATTGACACGTACAATACCAATGAACTTCTCTATGTAACCAAATTTTGATATAATTTTTCATAAGCCCTCATGAGTAGCAGTGTTAAAAGCCTTGGTCAGATCTACAAACATTGTATACAGACCTCTGTTCTGCTCCTGGCATTTCTCCTAGAGTTGTCAGGCAGCAAACACCATATTGACTGTTTCTTGGCCCTTTCTGAAACCACACTAGCTCTCAGGTATATGACCATTTTCCAGGTGAAGGATCAGCCTAGACATTTTCAAAGTCTCTCTCAAGAACTTTGGAACTGATTGTGTGACATGGGAGATAGTGGCACAGGACCACTCAGCATGGTGTACCAACATCAGAGAAGGTGGGGTGCTCTATGAGCAAAGCAGAATTGAAACAGCACAAAGGAAATGTAGGATGCATAAATTTGGAGTAACCACCCCAAATGTTCACACAGATTATCTGTGCCCAACCTATGATAGAGCATTCCAAGCTTGTACTGGTCTGATCAGCTACAGTCATACACAGTGAAACTTCAGTTTATCTTGATGATGTCATTTTGGTCCTCTTGGAGAATGAAGAACAACCACCACCATCATCTTTTCATTATATCATGCTCTTAAAATCATGGATATAATAAAACAGTGAAATAGTGGATCTACATAAAAATTAGAAAAGACAGAGCTCAGCATTGCACACAACACCAACATTTGCTCCTTTCAAAGGTTTCCACTGGTTTAATTTAGGGGAAATCATAGGAATTAATTTGTCACTAAGCAAGATTTCTTATTTTTCCTTACCTCATTAACAAGGAAAACCAGCACAGTATAAATAGGAGGCTAAGCTCTGTTCCCAGCTCCGCCAAAAACTTTGAGACCTCAAGCAAGTCACTTCCCCTATCTTATGTCAATTCCCTCATCTGTAAAGTGTAGGGTTGGAATAAGTTCCTTTAAGAATACAGGTCTAAGATTGTATGACTTTAGAGCAGAAATGGCTACAGAGGAGCAGAAAACCGCAGAAATCATGCAGGAAATCAAACAAAAGCAAAAATGCCTAAACAAAACAAATCCAATGAAAAAAAGAGTGTACTGAGCAACACTAGTCCTTGGAAGATATCAAATACTGTCCAGAACATTTTTCTTAAAGGAAGGATAAGCAGGAAGGAGATAAGAACACAAGAATTCTGGAAGAAGAGTAAATAGTCTCCCTCTAGGATGATAAAAGGATGATTAATGCAGGCATGAGTAATTGTAGGCTGAGAAAGTGCACTTTGTGGGGAAGGTGGGCTTTACTATCAATGCCACAAGAAGAAGTTCAAGACAGAGATTTAGAATATCTGAAAGCACAGAGGGAAAAGCTCAGAAATTTCCACTTAAAGGAGTTAAAGAAGGTGAGAAAAATCACTGAAGAAGATGGTGGCTTATTTTGACAAGTATTTGTTACATATTCATTATGTGCAGGTAGCTAGGAATGCAAATACAAATGAAACAGTCCACATCCTCAAGGAGAATGCATTCTATTGGCAAAGTGGGAGTGGGGGGGACATATAATACATAAACAGATCATTAAATATACAGTATATGCAACATAAATGTGAAGTGATTTTTTTTTTAGAAAGGAGAGAACACTAAAAAAAGAGGTGGACAGAAATCAAGAAAAGTCTTATTTAGGTGTTTGTACTTGACCTGAACCTTTAAGAGGCACAGAAGAGAGGGGAATACATTCCAGACATGGAAGAGAGTATGGGGATGGGAGATGGAGTCAATCTAGTTCAACACATTCATTTTACAAATGACAAAACTGAGGCTGGGAGAGTTAAAAATGAATCACCCAAAGTCACATAGGTAGTAAGCCTCAAGCAGGCCAGACTTCCAACTCCTGGGTCAGTGGGAAAGTTAATTGAAATACCACTATTCAAAACAGTATTGAAAGAACTCAAATCAGTCATGTCTCTACCAACCTGGTTTCCAGAGAACCTATGCTGAAGCATATTACCTACCTCCTGACAAAGAGGTGGACTTAAGTTGAAGAGACATAGATTTTTAAATATGATCACTGTGTAGACTTGTTTGATTAGACTTATTTGTTATTGGGACTTGTCCTCCTATTTATCTCAGTAAATGGAGGTGAGGAGTATGTAGAAATAGTATTTTTTTAAAAAAGGGTTATTATAACATTTTTGAATGCACAGAAGAGAATATTAGGAAGTATGGGTAAGCAGAGGAGTTTTGAAAGTAATGTGTAGAATTTTTTAAATTCAATTTTATTTTATTTTCAATTTTGAATTCCTCCCTTCCACTTTCTTCTCCTTTCCCCCACTGAGAAAACAAGAAAAACTACTTCCATCACAAATATATATAGTCAATCAAAACAAATTACCACATGGACCATGTTCCCTACCCCCCAAAAAATGACTCCATCACCTCTCCATCTGGAAGTGGACTGCATGTTTCATCATGAATCGTCTGGAATTGTGGTTAACCATTTTGTGGACCAGAGTTCCTAAGACTTTCAAAGGTTTTTATCTTTAGAACACTATTATTCTATAAATTGTTCTCCTGGTTCTGCTTGCTTCACTCTGCATCAGTTTATATGTCTACCCAGGTTTCTCTGAAACCATCCCTTTCATCATTTCTTACAGCACAATTAGTGTATGTAGAATTCATTATATGCTTTCACCCACATTTTTTTAAAAACTAGAAGTGTGAGATGGAGATTCATGATTTCACAGAGAATCCTCTTAATCCTCTGTATTCTACTGTGTGTATGGAAATGTTCCCTTGTTTGGTGTCCAAGATCAAAATTATAAAATTAAATTTAAAAATTAGCCCAGTATAGTGGACAGAACCATAGCCAGACTAGCAAAACATAGAAGAAAAACATGTTGGTCCTCATAAAATGGAATATAAACTCCCAGAGGGTAAGGACTATTCCATTTTTATATCCTTAGTGTCTGGCATAATACCTGGCATGTTAAATTTGACAATTTTATAGTGGTATGGCATTTTACATTTTGGGAGCAGGGATTCATATTTGTCTTTTATATTCTCCCTCTTCCATCTCTTCAGTCAAAACACCTTGTCCTATACCCATTCCTTTGTTCCATTTTGGCAGTCAGTGCCTACTAATGGCCTGTCAGTAAGTACTTGCCTTACTGTGTAAGAGTGTAAGAATCCCTTTATCATGTCAAAAACTCACCCCTACATGAGAGTAGTTGGACTACTATTAGACACTGGTTAAAAAGCACCTAATGACTAAGTGACAATGTTGGCAGCACACATGGTCTGGTAGACTGTTTTACAATACTGTTGTAGCTACTCAGGGTTCTATAGCCAACAGAATGGGAAACAAAGATGTTCCCCTGTTCGTCCATCCAGTGAGTACTGGCATTGTAATAAAGGACTTTGAAAGACCTCCAAATACTTCTGTATCCAAAGGAAATAATCTCTAATAGTAGAATTCAAAGTACAGTGACAGACCAGTGAGGGAGAGATTTTTGAGGACAAGTCTTGCTCTGAGGGAAGGAAAAATGCAAAACCAGTGTTCAGCAGACATAATATTCACACTGTCACTAATCTAATGCAGGGTCTTATAACCTCATGCTGGGACTATTGTAATGACCTGCTAGTTGGTCTTCCTGCCACAAGTCTCTCTCCATGCCAGTCTACCCTGCATTCAGCTGCCAAAATAATCTTCCTAAAGTGCAGGTCCAACCATGCCATCTCTCTTCAATAAGCTCCAGTGGGTCCTTGTCACATTCAGGATCAAATATAAAATTCTCTATTTGGTGCTTGGGCAGCTAGGTGGCACAGTAGATAGTGCTGACCCTGGAGTCAGGAAGACTCATCTTCCTGAGTTCAAATTGGCTTCAGACATTTATTAGCAATATGACCCTGCACAAATCATTTAACTTGTTGGCCTCAGTTTCCTCACCTGTAAAATGACAGAGGAGATGGAAGATGACAGAGAAGGAAATGGCAAACCACTCCAGTATCTTTGCCAGGAACACCCTAGTAGTGTCACAAAGAGTCAGGCATGACTGAAAACAACTGAACAACAACAAATGCTTTTAAAACAAAAGAAAGGAAAAGAAATAAGGAAAGGGGAAAGAAAAAGTAGAAAAGTAGTAAGGAGAAATAAAGGAATATAAGGGAGTGGAAGGAAAATGGCGGAAAATATGAGAACTGTAATGTCATCCACAATCTTCTTCTCATCTGTGACCTGTTCATTACTGACCTAGTCTGCAGGATTTCCTCCCTATCCCTGCCTAGGCAAATCCTTACAATCCTTAAAGGGCCAGCTCAAGCCCCATGAATGCTACTGTATCACTAACATTGTTTTCTCCTTTCTAATTACCCTGAGTTCCCTTCATTAAAATCCCAACCAGCCCATTTGCCTAAAGAATCACAGAATCTTAGAAATGGAAGAAGTATCTGGTTCTATCCTATTCCCACTACAACACTCACAAGTGTTAGAGCTGGAAAGTTATGTAATCCAAATTTCCCATTTTATGTATGAGTAAAATGAGGTCTGGATTATAAAGTGTCTTGCCCAAGGTCAAACAGCAATAAGTGGCAGGGTCACTCAGTGATGAAGAACTTACTTCTCCATTCAACACCATCACCACCACCACCATTGCCCCCCTCATACACACACACACACACACACACACACACACACACATTCATTTTTTTGAACAAAAAATCTTCCTTCCTATAACCTCTACCTAATAGTTCTAATTCTGCAGAATGCCTCTTCCATCTAATAATGCTTTAAATATTTGAAGACAGATCTTCTCTGATCCTCAATCTTCTCCATTCTATAGGTTCTCATTTCTTTCTGCTGATCCATGTATAGTATGGTTTCCAATGCCCTCACCATCCAATTTGGACTAAATAGAATCATCCTGAGGTGACCTAACATGGGCAGAACTATCATCTCCTTCACTATGGACATGAAACTTCCACAAGAAAGTACCTCCATTCAGATCAAAGACAATCAAATTGTAACCTTAAAATAGGATAGGAGTGAGGAGTCCCATACCCCTTGAAATAGCACTGCTAGGCAGAACTAAAGTCTTTACTCCTTTGAAAACCTTTGAAAAACCAGAATCTCCATGTATCTCTCCCCTCTGCCACCCCCACAAAGCTAAGGAAAATGACAGAGGGAAAAGATCAAAGCAATTTCCAAGCACCTAGAGTTCTGATTTTTTCCTTAATAAATCTGAATTAATCTGACAAAAAGTGAGACATCTATAGGAATCACAGAGCCAGAAGAGCAGTGTATAACATGTTTCAAGCAAAGTACCAATCTAGCAGCTTTCCAGTTCCTGGGATCCCAGCAAGAAGCAGCCAATTCTGAAAATTCACTCTTCAAGTCAAGCTATTTTGTACCTCAACTATCCACAGAGATAGTGGTGATAAAGATTTCTGCTTTTAGAGTTAGGTAAGTAACTACTGTTTGAGTCCCATTTAGGCTACTTCCTAACTAGGTGACCTTATGCAAGTCACTTCACATCTCAAGGACTAAGATTCTTCATCTGTTAAATGAGAGGGTTAGACTAGCTGCCCTCTAAAATGCTAGATCTATGATCTCTAATCTATGATCTCTGATCTACAATCTAGATCTACAATTTATAATAATAGGAAGTCAATAACACAATGTCAAACCTGGAATTGGGAAGATGAGTTCAAATTCTGCCTTGAACACACACTCATTGTGTTCAGGGACTTCACATCTCTGACTCAATTTTTTTTTCACATATTAAATGAGCATAATAACACCTATCTCATATGATTGTTGTGAAGATCAAATGAGAAAATGAATCCAAAGTGGCTTGCTAGATATTATCTAATCAAGTCTCTGGACCGTTGAAATCAGGAGTAAGATGATCTGTCCTTCTTACTGAAATATATGTTGCACACAGCCACCAGGAATTCTGGCCAAGTGAACCAGAAAGTACCAATAAAAGAAAGTTCATGGGATTAGCAGAGTTACCATCTACCTGAAGCCTGTCTATGCTGAAATCAATAGGAAAGGCTTCTGAGAACCAGAAATGTCCTCAAATACAATGCCTGCTCAAGCACCATAGAGAAAACCTATCCTGATCTCACCTCCATATGTAATCTTTATGACAACCTCCCAGGCTGCTCATGCCTGGTTGTACAAAGGAGTGAGGGATAACAGATTTCTCCTGGTGCTTCCTCTTCATCTCCCTAGAGGACAGAATGGGGATCAATGGGTGAAACCTAGGTAGAGGCAAATTTTTACTCCATGTAAGGAAGAGCTTTCCTGTAGAGTTACCTCAGGAAGTGATGTGTTTCCAGTTTCTAAAAGTTTTCAAGCAGACAGTGAAGGATGACTGTCTGTCAATATTGTAAAGAGATCTCTCAGTTCAGGTAAAGGTTGGTTAGATTGTCCCTATGGTTCTTTCCAAAAGATTCTGTGACTCACTCAGTTTCATGCTTAGTGTGAGAGAAAAATGGGAACCCAAACCAAGACTCTAGACTTTAATTCTCCACATTCAGCAGCAGACCCTATGTCAGCCCTGGTTTTCCTGTTCCCATTTCCCCAATATCTGTTATTGTTTTCTTTACGTTAGTTACTGTCCCCTCCCTGTCTCTTTGACTTTCTTCTTTCTTTTCTCCTCTCTCTCTCTCTCTCTCTCTCTCTCTCTCTCTCTCTCTCTCTCTCTCTCTCTCCTCTCCTCTCCTCTCCTCTCCCTCCCTCTCCTCACTATCTGTCCCTTTTCCCCTCTTCTTTATCCCTTTTTTCTTTTTTCTCTCTCCTTCACTTCCCTCACTACCCCTGCACAAATGAACATTCTTCAGTTCATTTCAAAATTCCTCCTACTGATTGTGAATTCCATTCATGATGGAGTAATAAAGAGTTGGCTTATTGGTGGAAGGAAGCCCACTTAGTTATCCAAGAACAAGACTGGCAACCAATTGATGGATTCAATTCAATTCAATAATTCAAAAAAAATTAATTAAGCAGATTGGTCTGTTAGGTGGGACGGGTCAGTACAAAGAGTGTTGGACCTAGATAGAAAAAGAGGACCTTTATTCACATCCCATTTCTGCCTCTTACTGTTTAGGTGGCAATGAAGAAAGCACCTCACCTCTTTGGTCTCAGAGAGTATCCTCATCTATAGAAGGAAGAGACTGCACTACCTGGCTACTGAAGTCCCTTCCAGCTTAAGTGTATGATCCAACAAAGTTGTTTTACTGTGCTACACAAAGATGCACAATGATACAGACCTTGCCCTTCAAGATTTAGTCTAATAATGGTCACAAACCATGGACACAAATAGTTAAGCCACAAAGTAGAAGGTGCAAAGGAGAGGTACAAAGCCAGAAATCAATTGAAATGGATTTTGCTAAAAAGCTTCCTAAAGGAGGTGGCCCCTCACGTTGATCCTAGCACGAAGGGAAGGATTTTAATAGGTCACATGGAAAGGGTCAAGAATAAACTGTTTCAGCTGCAGCCAAAGTGCCCATTGGAGGTACGGCTGATGGTTTTATCTAATAGCAGCAGCTCAAGCAACAAGTCACCAGAAGGCCAGAGAACAGTAGAAGTTGTTGCTAGGGAAACCAGTGTACTTGGTAACAGCACTCCCAGAGTCTGACTGCAGCCAGAGAAACACTCTGCCAGATGTTTTAGAAATGCCAGAGACAAACACACCCACTCCCTTCCCCCAAGCAGGTGCCTATTTCCTTAAAAAAAAATAGACCTCCCACCCCCTTTCCCAGGGTAAACAGGGTATGTGAGTGGGTGGCTGGGGATAACATTCAGGGAATGCAGAAGCTTCTTCCTCAACCACTCTGGAACCCTCTTTCCTTTTATCCTTTTATCTCCAATGTCCTTCAGCAAATCCAAGAGTGAAATCTCAAGCATGGGGCCTCTTGGACCTCAGGAGCAAGATCTCAAGCCAGCCCTCAGCCCCAAAACGTGGGGTTTGATTGAGTCAAACCCAATAGTATTCATCATGTACACGCTCTGTGCCAGGCACAGTCTCTCAGTCAGCCCCTGTCCAAGCAAGTTTTTATTTATTCAACCACATTTCTATTACATTTGCCCCATGACAGGCAGAGCTGTCAAACACATAGCCAACTGGACAGCCTCATCTGGCCAACAGCATTTCCCAGTGTGACCTGAGCCAGATTAAAATGTAATTGAGAATATTTAACAAAATAACTAAAAATACAAGAAAACAGATAATACCACATTTTCAAGCTAAGGTTTAGTGACCCTCATTTCTATTTGAGTTTGACATTACAGACCTATGGCACTGACATGACTCCCCCAGATTTCATGATATGGAGACCAACAGAGTAGTGAAGAGGAGAGATATGGAAGGGGAGAGGGCAAGAAACAAAAGAGGAAAGCCTGCACCAGCTGCTGCCATGAGAATATCATCTACAAGGATCTCTCTCACTTCCCTTTATCCTCACATCTGCCTCAACATCAGAGCTATGGCCATTGCCCAAAGATATGACAGCTACTTCCCAGGCCAGTGGGCCTGGCTCATTTTCTGCCAGAAAGGCTCCTTACCCAGGCCTGCTCAGCTTGCTCCAGGTGGGCTGATGGGTGTGAAGGAACCTCCTCTTAGGCCATTTCTTCTCTTCAAGGGCTAAAAGGGGAAATGGCAGTAATTCTATAATGTGAGAGTAAGTGAATTCTTGTCTATATCACACATGGCAGGCTCAACACATGTTTATATCATGTTCATGTTCAGCAAGCCCAAGATAGGCCAGGAGCATGTTTACCCTCAGTTTACCCACTCAGTACATTGGTATATCTGCCCAAAGACAAATCAAAGTCAAATTTTAGTCAGCCTGCCTACCTTGAGCACTTCTAATAGGTTCCCTAAAGGACCAAGAGGTAGGCAAAATACAAGTATATGTCATTCATTTGGGTATCTAATGATCACCATACCCCTCCCACTTTTCTCTGTTACACACATATAATTTCATATCTCCAACAAGATCATACATTTCTCTGGGGCAGGGATTGGCTGTTTACCTCTACAAAGGACAGAGCAATACAGTATAAAGAGCTCTGGACGAGGAATCAAAAATCCTGGGTTTGAGTCAGCTCTGCTAATAACAGCTGAATAACCCTGGGCAAGTCACTAAACCACTTTGAGTCGAGTCTATAAAGTGAAAGCATTTTACTCCATGGTCTTCATGATCCCGCCCATCTCTAAATCCCCCATAGTGCCTACAGCAACACAGGGAATGGAGTAGACATTGAGTTGTCTTAAATTGAGGGATATTTTCACCTGAGTGAACAACTCAGACCAAAATTATGAACAAAACTATGTCTGCATTCATGGCTGGAAACTTTCAGTATAATTCAGTTTTAACAGATTGAAGCCACGAGGCTGCCAAAGGAGTGGTCAAACTGGTACAGAAATGGAGTGGCTTGAAGGTCCCATGCCAATCAGCAGTAAGGTCAGTTGTGTGAGTAGCCATGTCAGTTTCCAGCTTGGGAGAGATAGAGATCCAACATCAAAAAAGTAAAGTGACTGGCCAAAGTCCTATTACCTTAAAGCCTTGCTAGGTGGCCTACTAAATCCAATTTATGTAAGACAATAATGGCTTTCAGTAGATTCAAGACAATTGGCTGATCTTTTTCTGTTCTTGTTTCAGTCCTGTCTGACTCTTGGTGACCTCATTTGGGTTTTGGTTTTTGGCAAAGATACTGGGGTAGTTTGCCATTTCCTTCTCCCTCTCGTTTTACAGATAAGGAAACAGAGGCCATCAGGGTTAAGTGACTTATCCAGGGTTACATATTTACTAAGTGTCTAAGGCTGGATTTGAACTAAGGTCTTCCTGACTCCAGACCCAGCATTCTATCCATTGCACCACCTAGTTGCTGGTCCTATAGAAAGAATTATAGCGCTGGTTTCTCCTGGAACCTGAGAGACAACTGAGAGGGAGGCTCTCCTCTAGTCAATACAGATGGTTTCTTCCACTAAAATCTCAGTCAAATGCCCCATTGTGATGTGCAGATAACCCAGAGATTCCCAAAGGCTTATCCACTAAGGCACAAACTCTCTCAGATCCTACCCCAGAGGAGGGATGAGGGTGAGGGAGGAGGGGAAAGGAAGGTAACTGAGAACTATCTTCAAGTACTTGATAAGCTCTCCTAGAGAAATGCTTCACTTGACCCCAAAGGGCAGATCTAGGAGCTGTAAATAAGTACATACAAAATGTTATAAGGTTGAGGGAGACTTGTTGACTGGAAGACCAAGGAACGGCCCCATGCAGAAGATCCAAACCTGAGTCATGTTGTGAAGTATGCCAGAACTTCTCTGAAGCAGGGGCAAGGAGGGAGCAAGCATGCCAGTCACAGAGGAACACCTGGGCAAAGATGGGAAATGTGCCCCAAAGAGAGAGGCCAATGGGTCAGTTTAACCAGAGTGAGGTGCATAGGAAGGGAAGAAATAGGAATCAGACTGCCAGGGAGGTAAGAGTCAGGTGGGGGATTGTAGAGGCTACAAAGAAGGAAATTCAGGCTTCATGAAACAACAAACAAATTAGAGCAATCCAAGGGCGACGGTAGGTAATGGATTTACCACCACCACCACCACCCCTCTACTGCAGGTCATCATGCAAAGAGTGGGCATCATTTGTCCTGTGTGTTCTCCTAAAGTTTCTTTTGGATATGGCTTGGAATAGATGGCTTCTAAGGTTCCTTCTCACTCTAAAATTCTGTGATTCTATAATATGGAGTGAGAAAGTCTTTGAATATGGAACTACTGGTAGACCACATGTCTACCCTAACTGTTGAGAGAAGATCAGCAGCAGGCTGGCCAGGGGTTGATGAACTTCTCATACACTATATAATACTTGAAGACACCTTCCTAGTTTATAGAGGGGCTGTGATCTGAAGGGAGCACCCTTAGATCTTTGAAGTATGGATAATGGCTTAATGTGTTAGCCTCTCTGGGGGCATTTAGATTCTAGAAAGCAACCCCTAGATACATAATATGCCTCAGCCTATAAGAATGAGTGTCTAATCACAGAATTCCAGTGACCCATGACAGATTGAAGAGGGAAATATTTAAGAGGAAGAGATTCTTCCCATGCTCTTAGATTATGTCACAGAGGCAGCCATCTACCCTGACTATGGGCAAAACAAACTCTGGCCCTACAGGCTTAGAGGGAAAAGTTTTTTTTTTCTTTTTTCCCATTTATAGGCAAAGAGGAAGATAACTTTGATGAGTCTCAGTTTCATTATCCATGATACAGGAAAAACTGTTTTACTGGCCAACTCACATGGCTGTTATGGGGAAAGCATCCTGCAGATCTTAGAGCACTATATGCATATGAACTATACATCATCATCATCACCATCATTATTTTATTATTATTCTAGAAGTACTGGCTTAAGAGCAATCTTTTGATGCCACACAATAAAGTCCAACTTTGAAAGAAAGAGGAACCAAATGAATGGTGATAACAAGCCACCTGCTGTCACTGCCGTGAGCTGTGATTTTCCACTTCTAAAAATAAAAGTCGAGTTTCATTTTGCACTGGCTGTGGCTTCTACAGGGCCCACAAAGCTTGCCAGGACTTTTTTTATGCTCCTTGTTTTGTTGCTTTAAGACCAATTGCATTGTGGGAAGCTGCACTCGCTCTCTCTCTCTCTCTCTTTCTCTTTCTCTCTTTCTCCCCCCCAATGGAGAAAGTTGCTGCCACATTGGACTTGTACATAAACTTTCTATATGTGACTCTCCTGGGACAGATCCTCTTCTGTGGGTTTTTGCTGCTACTAATGTCCACCTCCTGGCTTCACCTGTACCTTTGTGCCTCTGTACAGCTGTATCTACATGATGCCATAATAACTGGAATCTTGGGTTGAGTCCCTCTAGGCCTCAGTTTCCTCATTTGTAAAATGAGAGGACTAGCCTATTTGGCTTTTGTGTTCTCTTTGGGCTCTAGACCTATGATCCATGATCCCGAGAACTAGGGTCACTGATATCAACATTCCCCCTAAACTGAATACATTCAATCAATTAACCAACTAGGTATTCGGGGGATGGGGGAGGACATATGATCAGGGTTTTAGCTTTGTTCTTCTACTAATTTGCTGTTGAGCCTTGGTTGGGCAGATCACTTTCACCCCTTCACCCCTTTAAGGCCTATTTTTCTTATCTATAAAATGACATGGTTGGATGTGGTAGATCTCTAACGTTTATGTCAATGAGGCATGATCAAAGAAATGTACCCATTACCACCTCTTAGGGTAATAGTAGGGAAAGCCCTGGTCAGATATCCTTGAACCCTTCTAATTAGTTGGACCCATTAAATATTTTCCAACAGAGACTGAAATGTCTGTATCCTGGGGAGGCTCAGTTACTCACCAGAATATTATCACAAGCTGCATAAAGATTAGATGGACCAAGTATCCATTCCTCTTTATTTTCCTCAATTCCCTCAGCACAAACACACAAGGCAACCCCCCAGGCTCTAAGTCCTATGAAAGGGAATCCCCAAAAAAGAATTACAAATTCTCCTGCTCAGAGACCAAGGAACATACAATACCAATAGTCAGTGAAGAAGTCCCAGTCTCAATCTCACTAATTGACTTTTATCCATTGGCAACTAAGTGGTTCAAGGAGATGTGATCACTAGGCTTGGAGTCAGGAAGACCTGAGTTCAAATCCAGTCTCAGACACTTACTAGCTGCATGACCCTGAGCAAGTCTCTTAATCTCTGTTTGCCATCAATTAACTCATATGTAAAATGGGGATAATAATAGCACCTACCAACCAGGGTTATGAGGATTAAATGAGAAAATAATTGTAAAGCACAACACAGTGCCTAGCACATCATAAGGACTATATAAATTTTAATTGTTATTATTATTAATATTGTTATTATGTTAAATCAACAAGCATTTACTAAATGCATACTTTGTGCCAAACTCTGTGTAAAACACTGGGAATACAAAGTAAGGCAAAAGACAATCCCTGCTCTCAAGGAGACCCCAGTCTAAGGGAGGAGACAAGCTACAAGAACCATGTACAAACAACACATATAAAGGGTGAACTGGAAACAATCCACAGAGAGAAGATATAGCACATACAATGATTTCTCCAGAATGATGCAGAATCATAGCTAAGAGATCAAATCAGGTTCTAACACTACCTTAAAATGCACGGGTGTTAATGAGTACACTAGGGAACATTAGGAACATTTGCCCCACCTCCCACCACACTTTTCCTAGTGACTGGCTAACATCTGTCTATTCATCATGCCTGCTAACCTCTTCTCTTCCTCTGTTTCTGTGTTAAACATAGGGCCCCAGACTTCTTATTTCCTGACAGATATGGTGGAAACAGAATTATTGGACTGGAATTGAAAACCCTGGATACAAACACTAGTTTTCCTTGACCTTAAATAAGCATATTACCTTTTCCTCTATCAGACTCAGTTTCTTTTTTCTTTCTTTTCTTATTTTTTCAGTCCTTACCTTACATGACTTCTCTGAAGCATTTAATACTGTTGGCTACCCAAGCCTTCTGGATACCCCCTAGACCCTTGCTTAAGAGATGATAGTCTTCCCTAGTTGGAGCATCTCTAATAGTTCCTCTGTCTTCTTCACTGGTTTTTTGCCCTCTTCCTGGCCTTTTGAACTAGATGTTTCTTTCAAATTTCTATCTTTGGCACAGTCCTCTTCTCCCTTTACATACATTCTCACCCTTGGGCATCTCATTTGCTGCCACAATTCTAAGTATGTCCTCCCAAATCTAGGTCCTCTTGTAAGTTCTGGACCCACTTATCTAGCAATCTACAAAAATCTCCACTTGGTTATCTGGCCAACATCTAAAATTGAATGTGTCATAAACTGAACTTATTATCTCTCTCTCTGCCCAGATCTGACCTCCTTCTGACCTCATATTTCTATCAAGAACACTGCCATTCACCTAGTTTCCCAAGCTTTCCCGAGATGCTCTTTGATTTTTCCTTTTCATTTGCCTTCTCATCTCGAAGGTCCCTTCTAGCTCATATTTTTCTGGCATATGTTTCTAAAGAATCCATGAAGATTATGGATTATTCTTTTGCCATAAGTCTGTGATCAGAGTATACTATTAGGATCTCCTTGGTATGTAAGAAAGAAGATGATTGGCACTGGGCAGGGGGAGTAGGTTGTAGGAAGAGAGAGCTATCACTCCACAGAAATGAAAATGTTGGGGTATTGATCTGTGGGATCTACTGCTGCCTCTTTCAGTCACTCTTTTTTTCCAATGAGCCACTGTTTCCAAGTAGCTATTACCCTTATTCCACCTCCTCGTTCCCTGGGCCCCTTACCCAGACCAGTCCTCCCTGGAGACCCATCTTGAATACTCAAATCTTATTAGTACTGGATGCCATTCCACAGGGTGGGTGGTTCACTTTTTTCTTATTCTCTTTATTTTTTCTTAATTACATGTAAACAAAAAAATTTAATTTCATTTTTTACTTCTCTCCCTCCTCCCTCCTTAAGAAGACAAGCAATTTAATATAGATTATACATGTATAATCATGCAAAACATTTCCATATTAGACACGATGCAAAAAAATATGCAGACCAAAAACAAACCAAGAATAACAAGGAAAAATTTAAAAGTATGCTTCAAAATGCATTCAGACATTATCAGTTCTTTCTCTGGAGGTGGATAACATTTTTCATCATGAGTCCTTCAGAACTGTCTTCGATTATTATATTGATGAGAACATCTATCATTCACAGATGATCATTGGACAATATCACCGTTACTGTGTACAATGTTCTGCTGGGTTGGGGGGGAGGAGGTTTTCACTTGTTAATAAAGGATAATGCCAAAGGAATGAATTTCTGTTGGTGAAAAATCAGACACTCCACTGGAGGAAATGGGGACCTTCAAGTGTCCCTCCAGTCACATGTGTAAGGGAGGAAGACCCCACTGGCTAGATGCCCATTAACCTCCTTTTCTCCCTCCCACTCTACCACCAATCATTAAAAGAAATCTTAAGCTTTGTCTAAGAGCACTAAGAGGAGTGTATTACTTCTGAATAGCAATGACACACACCTAGTTCATTAGAGAATTGGGGAGTGTGGGAGCAGTGGGAGCAGAGAACACAGGAAGGAACAAAGGCCCCAGCACCTGTCGAGGCAGGTGAATAGTGGAAGCAAATGAATAGTTGTGCCCCTTCCCACCTGAGGTCCAAGGTCTGGCCATTATCACAAGGGCCTTACAAAGCAAACACCACAACTGAATACATCAAAGGAATTGGGATCTCATCAGGGACAGTATTCCTTTTGCTGACAGAGATCACAATTCCTCCAAGATTTACTGGGCAGTTTCATGAATTGCTGTGGCCAAAAAAAAAAAAATCACTTGACATTCAACTTTGTGTGCATGAGCTTCTGAACCTCACTTGGCTGGTGTTCAATGAACAGTCAATCACTGGGCCTGCACTGGAAGTCTTTCCAGGTTGATAGAACTGCCAGCCCCTTCACTCGGCTGGCACAACTTTTGAAAATCCAGTCATCTCCTTGTGCTGATGAGGTATCAAAGGAAGACCTCTATAACAAGTCTAATGCAGTAGGATTATGAAGCAGTGTGCAGAGTGTCAGAATCAAATTTGGGAAATCCTAGGTTCCAATCCTATCTCTGATATACCCACAGGATGGCAGGTGCCCTCACTGAGCTTCAGTTTCCTCACCCACCAAATGGAAAGACTGATTAAAAAGAAAGGAATAGGAAATGGGGAGAGATAGGGAAGGAGGGGAAGGGGGATAGGCCAAGAAGGAGAGAGAAAAAAAGTAAGAAAAGGAAGTGAGGGAGAGAATAGCTCTAGTACTTACTACTTATACAGCCTTAAAGAATTTACAGTAGTTAATACCCTTGAACCTCCATTTTTCCTTAAATAAAGTGACAAGGCTGAATTAAATTATTTTGAAAATCCCTTCTGGCTCTATTTCTGGAGTAACATTCTACTGGCCCAATAGGAGCTCTCATTAAGATTAACAAGGGAAACTACTCTGAATCTGGTACCAAAGGATCTGGATTCAAATCCTGACTTTGTAACTCATGATCTGTGCATATTTGAAAGAGTCTATTAACATCTCTAGGCCTCAGTTTCTTCATCTGTAAAATAAGGGAGTTAGCACAAGAGATCACTAAGGTTTTGTTCTACTAAAAATCTTATAAGAAGGAGGCTGAAGAAAATTGTTTTTCTCCTTTGTTCTCCAAGAGGGCCAATGACATCATGAGGATGACTTTAGTGTGAATTGGTTTTAAGTGAGACAGAGCTCTGAAAAGTCACCAGCCTCACCCTCTCCTCCAAAATCATCAGAGTCCACTGACAAAACATAAGTCATAACAGAAAGGACCATAAAAGTTGGATTCTGAACTCAACTAGAAGAGGGTTTGATGCTTTTGTGATGCTTGGAGGAAGGGAATGTAAGTTGGGGGAATTGTACCTTTACAAAAACCTTTCAACCTTAGGTGGGTTATGAGAATTGTTCAATGACTGTCAGGCTTAAAGGAAGATTTAGTGGTGACCTTCTAAAATGATTTAGCAAAAGCTTCACTCTCTAAACTTGTACTTCTGAATCTGAAAAAAAAAACTCAACAAAATAGCTTTTACGCTAGCTCAGCAGAAGAAAAATAAAGGGAGGTATTTCTTCAACCTATGATCTGATATTCTCATCAATCTCTTCCACTTTTGGGGAGAGAGGAGGAGAGAGTTCAGGAGTCACTGGCCAAGAGCAGGCAAGCCCCGAAGTAAGATAGCCTATCAGCAGGCTGTCAGGAAGGAAAGTTGAGGACTGGAGCGGAGTTCCCCATCATGACCACAGAGTACTAATGGCACATGTTCCCTGCGTAGTGGAAGTCTGTGGGCGGCAGGGTTTCCTCCCCTGTGGGACTGGCCATTTCCCCTGGGTATATTTAGAGAATCCCCAGAGAGGCTGGCTAGCCACCCTCTTCCCTCTGAGAAAGAGAGAGAGAGAAAAAGAGAGAGAGAAGAGAGAGAGAGAGAGAGAGAGAGAGAGAGAGAGAGAGAGAGAGATTGTTCGTAAGTATCTTGGGCCATTAAGAATAAGAAACGTTCCTCGAGAGCCAGGTGAGTGTCATTATCTTCAACTATCACATCTAATCACTTTTTGGAATCTCTTCCAGGAAATTGTCATTGTGCAAGTCGGTGATTCTGAGGGTAAAATGCTTTTTGTAAGAGGTACATTTGAGCAGGTTTCGCTCTTTAATAAATCCTTCAGCTTTGGCAATATTATAAGGATTGATCAGAAATGTACAGGACCAAAGGATTTTGATTTGAAAGGGACTTTGAATATCATCTATTCATTGTGAAGGAGAAAATGACAATAGGGATCAAAAAATCCTTTGTAGACTAAGTGGTTCCAGCACTCCTAACTTAGCATCTATCACATTGAATCCATAGCCACAGCACAGGGTAAGGCACCACCTGCAGAGATCAAGCCTCTCACCTATACTAGTTCGCTAAGCAAGCTGGTTGGCCCATGAGGGTATCTGAAGACAGGGGGGACCACTTGAGCACTGCTGCACTGGAGGAGGAAAGGAAAGGGAAAGCAGGTTGCTCTGCCAGGAATGTCTGTGACAGTGAAAGCAGTTGTCATAGCAAGCCCCCGTGACATGATGCTTCTGTTTTGTGTTGCCTTTAAGGGAGGGGAGAAAAGGGAAGGAGGAGGGGAGGAAACAATATCCTGGAAAAAATAAGACTCTCCTCTTCCTAAGTCCCTCCATCTGTCAAAGGTGAGCTTTTGCTTAGTATGAACAAAGGCTGACAAGATGTGGCTGGTTTATTGAATGCTAGGTTCTGTTTTCAGACAGGAATCTCACCAGGTAACCTAAGGCGACAGGAAGCAGCTCTGTGCCAATTTGGGGAGGCCCACCCATCCTGCAGCAAACAACAGGGCCCAGTTAGATGAGGGAGCCAAGTAAGCAACCCTTGTAACCAGAGTTCAAAGGGTTCTCCTTGGGAATTCATTAACAAGAGCTCTGCCCGATCCCCAAGGCTCTGCCCAAGAAGACTTTCTTAGACAGAGAGGGCCTGGCTCCTAGACACAGATGTCTTGGCTTCAGCTGTCTCTGGGTGAGATTTTAAGTAGGGTCCTATAGGTGCCAGGGTGTGCAAAAGGGTTCAGACAGAAGGAGAGACATAGCATCCTTTCTAAAGGAAGTAGAAAGCTTATGGGATTAATACGATGTTCCAGATAGCTTTGCTTGTACCATTTACATTTCCAAAGCAATTTATGAAAATCCTCTTTTTTGAAAATATGGATAATTGAAAATGGGATTCAGAAACAGCATGTTCGTGGGTGTTAAAAGATTCACTGCAAATGGAACTGACCTAGTCCACAGCCAGGGATAGAGAAGAGGGGAAGCAGGAGAGGGAGATAAGCAAGGCAAGGCATTTGAGTTTTCTCCATCAACACTCCATTGCTGGCAACCTATGGATCAGTGCTCCTTCCTCTCACAAGACCCAAGTTCTCAGGACTTGTGAATGAGAAAAGCAGTATGGAATAGTAGATGGGGCATGGACCTGGGGTCCAAAAGACCTGGTTTCAAACCCCATCTCAGACAAGCAGCCCTGGGCCTCTGTTGACCCTTTCAGCTCTGTGTCTGTGATATAGTGGCAGTTAGTCTCATCCTCGCTGTCCCTTATGTACATTTTCTCCTACTTTTGTTCAAGCCACCTGCTCGACCCATCAGAATGCCTTCTGCCCTACTGTGTCTCTACCTCTAGAACCCCAACCTCTTAAACCCCTTCCCACATTCCCTGAGTATTCCAGCAAAAACTGTCCTCTCTCAGCTCTACACTCCTTTAGCCCTAATGACATATGTGTATGCATATGTGTACGTGTGTGTCACAAATGAACCATACCTGCCATGTGTGTATGTGGGGGGGAGGTGTATGTGTGTGAGTATGTGTGTGTCACATACTGCCTTGTGTGTAACACAAATGAACCACATCTATCGTGTGTGTGTGTATGCATATGTGTGTGTGAAAAATGTAATGCAAACCTGCCTTGAGGGAACTTCCATTCAATTCAAACTTACATAGATTATTACATGTACAAAGGACTTTCATAAGCTCACAGTATCATAGAATTAAGAGCTGGAAGGACCTGAAAAGTCTCGAATCCAATCCTTGCATTTATAGATGAGGAAATTGAGCCCCCAGAAGGTGAAGAGACTAGAGTCTCACAGTAATAAATGACAGAACCAGGACACAAATGCAGGTCCTAGATTCCAAATCTAATGTTACTTCCATTGAAAGACATGAATTAGGTGGCACAGTAGGTAGAGCACTGGGCCTGGAGTCAGAAGGACCTGAGTTCAAATCTGACCTCATACACTTACTAGCTGTGTGACCTTGGCCAAGTCACTTAACTCTGTTTGCCTCAGTTTCTTCATCTGTAAAATGAGCTGGAGAAGGAAATAGCAAACCACTCCAGTATCTTTGCCAAGAAAACCCCAATAGAGTCATGAAGAGTCAGACACAACTGAACAACAACCAAGTAGTAGTATGTCTGTTTTAATAGATGAGGAGGGGGAGGAGGAGGAGAGCTGGAAGGAGATGGGGTAAGACCCCTGCAAAGGCTGAAGTACCAGGGGAAGGCTGCATGGAATGAAATCTTGGACTCAAGCATTGTTGAGGCCAAGGTAATAAAGATTTATTATACCTTTCAGAGGGCAAGAGTTCTTAGGGAACCTGCAACCTTAGAGGGGTACAGGTAAAGTTTATATAGAATATTCTATAGTATAACATGTACCAAATATGCTAACTAGGTGATTCAAGGCAGGATCAGGGAGTGGTTAAGGAGTGGTTAGTTTTTAAAGGAATGTGCACTTTTGGTATTTACTATGCGGGTATTTTACCCAGAATTCATCAGGAAATGGCCCAAGGGGGAAGGGCTACATGGAGGTGTGGTTTTAGGTCTGAAACACCATTATGTCAACTAGGGATCAGGACTGACTAAGGAATACCAGGCTGCCCTCATCAATGTCTTGTTAGACAAGATAAATGTAAGGGTATATACATACGTCTAAGTCTAGGTTACGAATGATTGGTCAGTGAGCAGTAAATGTCATTATGACCCAGTGCACAGCCAGTTCAGACAGTACACAGCTGGTTTAGACTAATAAATTCTACAGGTGCAGCTGGCTGCTGTATCAGGAAGGGACATAACAGTTGTTGCTGGGGCAGGCTATATCTTTGGGCTGGGGAGAAACTGCCTGGGATAGTGTTTTGAGGCTAGGGAGAAATGTGATTCTTAGAGAGAAATGTGATTTTAGAATTGGGGCCCAAGTACATGCATCCAAGCACCCCATCAATGACTGGTGCTCAGAAAGCAGCTCAACCTGTCGTTTCATTGATATGAGGACCTCCCAGATGAAGAAACTCCATCCACAAAGGCAGGCTGGCACCTTCTCTGTGACTTATATTGTTGCCTAGAGAACTTACATGACTTGCTCTGGGTCACACCGCTAGTAAGTGTAAGAGACAGGAAATGAACCCAGGTGTTCTCAGCTCCAAAGGAGGGGAGAGAGGGAAGAAGTATTTATTAAATACCTGCTGTGTGCCAGCCACTGTGCTAAGTGTGCTTTCTATCTACCATGGCACGATGCTTCTCACCTATGGAAATAGGACTTGACATTAGAATAGGGAACTAGAAATCTTCTCAGCTGTATATATCTTCTTTTCCCAACCAGATTGTAAACTCCCTAATAGCAGAGGGCCATATTTTATGCTTTTTTCTCACTTCATAACACTAAATGGAGTATGAAATCTGTAGAGCCATGGCCTTGGAGATCACATAATCTAAAGGTTCTTAATCTGGGGTCTATGAAGTTAGAAAAAAAATTTTTGATAACCATATTTCAATATAACTGACTTTCTCTGTAATCTTTTGTATTTTATTTATGCATTTAAAAACATTGTTCTGAGAAGGGTTCATAAGCTTCCCCAGACTCCTCCAAAGGATTCTATGACATACAGAACAATTTAGGAGCCCTCACCTCATCTAACCCCTTCATTTTACATAGGAGGACATTGAGGACAAAGTGAATAACCTAGGGGATAAGTAGATGAGCCACTATTTAAATCCAGCTTCTCTGACTCCAAATTCAGTGCCCATTACACCATTCTCCTTCTTTCAATAAGTACTTATCAATCCATCACATCTCAAGTTGCCACTCCCTTCCTTCCATTATTAGAAGTAAACACAGAGAAGGTGGGTTGAGTTAGGTCTCGGAGGATGAGTAAGATTTAGCTAGGCTGGAAGCACTCATCTTTGGTAGGAAAAGGGAAGTGAGCAAGGAAATTTCACTGCATCTCTGGGATCTACTCTGACCTTTCTTGAACTAATGGATTAAGGATTGACCTCTTGCCCCTTCACCTCATTGACCAGACTTTTCTCCCAATGGGGAACTAAATCAACATCTCTGCCTTAGTCATTAGCAAAGAGCTAATAAAGAAGACCAAGGCACCAAGGTGATTTAATCTCCTTTTATTAATTCAATCACTCTACACAAAAGGGATAGACTGAGGCCCAGCTTCTCTCCAGTGAAGGACCTGGCAGACTCTCTCTGGGGAAATTCAAGGAAGTAATCAATCCAAAATGATTTCAGCTAGAGGTAGGCACAGAATAGCAGACGCCTGTCAGAAAGAAAGTTACCAGGTATCCCACAGTACGGTGTAGAACCAACAATGTCTGAGGAGTGAGGAGGTGTGTGTTGTAGTTCCAGCTCTGTCATTGACTATGTTGATTGTCATGGCTGGATCTCCATGTTACTGTCTTCTCATCCATAAAATGAATGATCTCTAAGTCTCCACGCGCCAAATTTTAAAATCCTATTACACAAGAACTAACCAACATTTTGATATGTTTGCATGTCCCCAAGGCAGCAGGGGTTTTAGAGCTAGAGGAGGCTTTGGAGGTGTGTCCCCCCCCCCCTCCATTTTATAGGTAAGAAGACTGAGGCTAGAGAACTTATGGTCCCCTATTAGTGCCATAGCTGGGACTTCTGGATTCCAGGCTATTCTTCCTAGTAGAAGGAAAACTTCCTGAGAGCAGGGACACAATTCTTGGTGCATAGACAGCGTTTAACCAATGCTCATTTGTGGAGCAACTGTTTCATTTTGGCTTCTTAACCCTAGAGTCAGAGACAGCATTAGTGGATAGACAGCTGGTCAGGAAGATAGGAAGACTGAGGCATATGAGCTGTCTGACCCTGGGCAAATCATTTAAACTCTCAGCACTCTAAACAACTAAAACTTAGTTTCAGAGAAAGTGATGATCTATATTGGTAGAAGGAGTTATAGCTAGTCTTCATCTCCAGCATTTTGCACAGTGTTTTGTTTATTCATTAAATTTGAATTGATAAATTCCCACTGTGCCACACTGCCATAGAGCTGGACAAGTGGACATCCCTACTCCATGAAACAAGCTTCTAAAAATTACATGATGGAGAAAAACCCATTGATGCCTCATTCAGCAGGTACCACCCCCCTGTGCTTTGAATGTTTGTCCTTCCTCATGTTACTAGGGTTTTTACTGTCCCCAAGGCAGTAGGTAAACGAAATAAGGACAGACTGTGAGCTATCAGGTATCACCCTAAGGGAATCTGAGATTAAGGGCTGAATTGTGCACAGATGTACTTGACATCTGGGTCCCAAATGACACCTAGAGACCCTGGGGCACCTGGTTTGGGTCAGAAAAAAGCCAACAAAGTCCAAACCACTTGTTTTTCTTCAGTTTTCCCCTAAGGGAAATTCAATCAATTCTCAGTTAGTCCATATTCTGTAGTCCTCCACTCTGAGTTCACACTTGCAGAGCTGGGGAACATAAAGGGACTTTTTCAACAGGCCTGTTTGACATATTACATTTTATATATCCCAGCAAACCTTCTTTGATGTGGTCCCTCTCTACCCTTTCTTTCCCACACATGCATCACATTCACCCATTCTACCATAAACCAACTGAAAACCACGAGTGGGCACTGGTAAAGTCCTTCAAGTGTCAACTTATTTACCAAATGTCATAGTTGTTTCTACCCATTTTAACTACTCAACCTCATTCTTCCATTCAGTTGATGTCACCCCAGTGAGAATCAAAAGCCCCACCCCCTAGGATTAGAGGCTTCCTATGACATCATTAAACTATACCTTGGCATATACACCTACCTCCCTTTCCCACCCTTTCTCTTTTGGAATCCTTTATTCCAGGACCCAGGACCATATTGCTGCCCTAATCCTCTAATCACAGAAGGAACCCTGATGAATTCACATTCAAATGCTAGAGACTAAATGTTTTCCTATTCCCAAGGAGATTTATATTTGAAGCAAGAAAAGTTTAGTCTATTTTCAGCATTTAATAAATGTATTCATTATTCAAATAGCCTCTGAAAGAGAAAACAACCTCATAGAATAAATGGTTAATAGTGGGATTTCAAGGAATAATGAGTTTGGTAAAGCAGGTATATTAGGGGTAGCCAAAAGACCTTTCCCCCTGTCCTGAAATCATAGTTTGTACCAGGTAGTTATTTAGAGGGAAGGCAAACTGCTTGCTTTCTTCCTGCATGGCCAAGAGGGCTAGGAAGGTCCAGTGGGTTTTCCAGAGAAATATTGTCACCTTTGCATAATTCAGCACCCCTGAGGAGCTGACTCCTAGAGGTAACTGCCCTGGGTTGCTTATCTACCCATGACCTTGTGTGGTAAGGCCTTCTTTAACACAATATTTTCTTAAATAGGTAAATATAAAACACACAATTTCTTATCAACAGGACAGATGTTCAAATAGTCTGATCCTGAGAGCAATTCAGTTCAAATAACTTGTCCTAGGAGGGAGCTACTTCAATGATCTCTCTCAGACAAATGATCACAAATAACCCCAGCACATGTGTTCGTTTTTACTCAACTCTATTTTCTAAAAAAGACCAAACTGAGTTTTAGCAGACTCTGTGCTCTATGTGAGCCAACAGTATGATATGGAGAAAATGGGTGACAGACCTGACCACTGAATCAGAAAGCTCTGGTTGCAAGTGGAGCACCCTTGGTGGTTATGTGAACCCAGGCAAGTCACTCAGTCTTTCTGTGCCTCGGACACCTCTCCATTTGTAAAGAGAAGAATTATTACAAGGAGTTTCCTCAGCAACAATTCCTATTATAAGTGAAACCAAAGTTCTGCTCCTCCCTTCCTCTCTCCAAAAAGAAAAAACAACTTCAATGTAAGTCAACAGGATGAGATGTGGACCAAAAGAGTCAATTTGATCTTAAATTATAGAAGCTGTCCTAAAAGTATTAGTGCTATTTTAATCTTTAATTGCTTAAATTTAACTACAATTATGCAAACTTTGGGAATAGTCTGCTAATAAAAGCATAACATCCTGAACAAAGAGGTAAAGTAGTGGCATGGTACTATAAGATGGAACCCCCCTACTCAGCACTGGTTGGCCTATCACTTTCAGGCGTGGGTACCATATTTTAGGCGGGGCATTGACAAGACAAAGGTCATCCAAACAAAGCTGGCTTGGATGATGAGAACTCTAAAGACTATAACCAATGAGAATGAGCTGAAAAGAAGTAATAGGAAAGATTGTGATGGAACATGATGGCTTGCTTCAGATATTGGAAGGACTGTAATGCAAAGAAAGAACTCCATTTTTTCTATACTGATTTAGTGAACGAAATTAGTACCCCTTGGGGGCAATTTTAGGGAAGTAGTTTTTGGCTCAGCCTAACTAACAACTATCTAGCAATTAGACCTATCCAGTAATGGAATGGAAAGTTTTGTGAGACAGTGAGCTCCTTGCTAACTCAAAATCTTGCAGGGCATCTAAATGACCAGCCGTCAAGATTGCCATATCCCTGCATGAGAGAGGAATAGCACTAGATAATCCCACTTGCTTCCTGTGTGATCTTGAGCAAGTCATTTCACTCCTCTGAGCCTCAATTTCCTCATTTGGAGAGTAAGGATGACCTCTAACTAGATGACCTCTAACCTCCCTTCCAACCCTAAATCTGTGATCTTTTGACCTTATGACCTCTACAATCTTTTAAACCCTTTAAAACTTGAAGACAAATGGTTCAAAAAAGCATCAGATAAGTGGGAAGGTTATAAAGGAGATTTCTATTCTATTTTGGGCTAGACTGGATGACTACTGAGGTCCTTTCAGTCTCTGATGTTCTGTGATTCTATGACCCAAAGTCACCTAGAGAATTTGTAGCTGAGTCACAGTTCAACATTTGATGATTCAAACCCTATGGAAAGATCTGTAGCTAACAAGTTTATGAAGCATTGCTTTAAAGCATTGTATAGGGGCACACACATACATATACATATATATATGTAAAACATTGTATGAGACACACACATATATACATATATGTTTTTATATATGCACAAATATATATACACACATATATATGTTAATCTGCCCTTAACATAAGGAAATTTTTAAAAATTGGAATTTTAGTGAACTGCAAGCTCTGTATAAGTCAACAGTGTAATAATGTGTTTCCCAAAAAACTCTTGTAAGCTTAGGCTGCACTAATATAATGCTCAGAACAAGAGCAGGAGTGTGCCCCTTGACTCTTACTATCATACTCCAATGGGCATTTCTTCAACAGATCCATCCACTCATCTCAGCAGACATTCCCTCAAATGCAGATACCATCCAACCACACTTTCTCATGCTGTGTTATTCTTGTATTCATCCTTCCATCATTTCCTCATGAAGGATAGGTTCAACACACTGAAGACTTTCCTCTGTTTCTTTCCATATCCCACAGATGCTAGAGATGCTGTCATCTTTTATTCTCACACGGTAACTGACTCATTTCACTTTCTGGTCTTGCACACCCTCCATGATGTCTTTTAGTATGTGTTGTTTCATGAAGAAATTAAAGGGGATCCCATTCTCAAAAGGGTATACAGCACATTCTAAATACTTAAAGTGGCCATACTGCTCCCTAAATCCCTCAAATAACAAATTAACAGATTTCTCTTCTGGGCATCAAAAAAGGCCATGTGAAAAAACACAGAATGTGTGTGTGTGTGCGTGTGTGTGTATGTGTGCACACACACACTACATCCCCTTTGGATTGATACAAATAGAATCCTTGCATTTTGTGTGTCTTTGGAGCCTGACAGGAAATGATAAGTACAATCTCTTAGCAAAACAGAAGTTAGCTCCAGCAACTTTCCTTGCCCCAACATAAACAAGGTTTGTTTCTTTGTACAGTCTTGAAACTTTAATCCTCTACACAATTTTCCTTTGAGCAACGGTTATACCTTGTCAAAGGGCAACTCTGAAAACTATATTTTTCATCTCACTCAAGGGAACATAAGGGATTTTTATTTTTCCATACCCCTGATTCTGATGGCAGCCGCTTTCCCTGTTGCCAATGTTGAATGTGATCCAGGCAGTTTCCAGAGTCCATGTAAAACAACCTTGAATAGAAATGGTGTTTGAAACACAAGAGCTTAATTCAGCCTACTTGGGCAACATGGCTTCCCTTTGTCCCTTCCTCAAGCTTCACCCTAATGACAGATATTCCTGTCTTTGAGTACAGCACTAAAATGGTATGTAAGATGCCAAAATCTTCCCTCAAGTCCTGTGACTTTTTGTTGCAAAGACCATTTCTGCTTCATTTGAAGCAGTCCTTTGCAGCACACTTACCAACCAACCAAACCCCCACCCCCCCCCTGCCACACACACACTTTGAGTACTCAAGAGAATTGTTATTTCAGAGAAAAGGCTGCACTAAATGGCTTCCCTTAGTGCAGTCTCAAACAGCTCATCCAAAAGTTCACATTTTAGCATATTTTAGGATGAATTGTTGACAATGCCTTCCATAGAGTAAGAGCTCATTTTCTTCCCATTAGGAATCAAAACCTGTGACACAAAAAATCATAGTTGTAAGGAACTTCTACTGTGGAAGCTCCCTCCATCAATGCAGATCAGCAATTTTACTTTTAGACTACAGTCTTAGAGATACTGGGGAGGTGGGGTGGGGTTGAGAGGTGAAGTGAATTGCTCAAGGTCACCCAACAAGAATGTAACAGAAACAGAACTAGAATCTAGAGCTTCCTGATTCAGACATCAGTTTTCCATCCACTGTACCATTCAACCTCACCTTGCCTCCCAATATATGTTCAATATAAAATGATAATGACAAAAATGATCCATGAGGACTATTTAGGATACACTCCTACAATAAAGCGTTTTATTCTTTTTTTATGACACTCCTATAATAAAGCTTTTTATTCTTTTTCCTCACTTTCCCAATATTCCCCCTCTGACTCTCTCTCTGTCTCTCGTAGTCTCTTTCTGTCTGTCTCTATCTCTGGGTTTCTGTGTCTCTCTGTCTCTGCCTCTATCTCTCTGTCTCTCTGTCTTTCTCTGTCTCTATCTCTATCTCTCTCTCTTACACATACACTCCTCACTGTTTATCCTCACCAATTCAGGTGATATCAGTGGTCAACTATGACTTAGTTTATACAGCGAAAAATATTCCTGTAATAGATAGAGGTTTACCTTCTTAAGTTATCTTCAAACTTTATAATTTATTCTATGAACTTCCCAAATCACATGGTAATACATCCTCTTCATTCTTCCCCTCTTTTGCCAAATTACAATAGCTAAAAGTGAAAGCATTACTTAGTCTTACTAGGTTTTATTGAAAAAATGGAGAGCAAAAAATAATCACTCACACACACACACACACGCACACACACCCACTTTTGTACATTTTAAAAACCTCCGAGTCCTAAAGCTCAGTGAATTAGAAATGGATCACCAAGAAGATAATAATATTTCATGTTTTTAGCCCTTCTTGATGTCTTTGCTCATACCATGACTCCTCCTCCTCCTGCTCCTTCTTGTGCTCCTCCTCCTTCTTCTTCTCCTTCTCCTTCTTCTCCTTCTCCTTTTTCTCCTTCTCCTTTTTCTCCTTCTCTTCATTCTTCTCCTTCTCCTCCCCCTCCTCCTCTGAGATCACCTTACCTCTCTTCAAAGTCACAGTTAGAAGTTGCTGCCCCTTTGCAAATGGCATTAAATATGCCTCTAAGAATACAAGTGAATTTATTTTGGAGAAGAGAGGTGACATAAAGTCACTGCTAGAGAGTCTAGAGGGGTCAGTAGAGGAAGCATGAGGCCTAAACAAGGATGAGTTGACCTGGGGTACAGTCACCATGGGAAAAGAGCTTCTCTTTGGTAGTCTCCTATTTTAATGATCTGGTAAGTAAGAGAGAAAATTGCTTAATTGATAAGAGTATTGGCTAGGACTCAGGAAGAGCTGGGTTCAGATCTCACCTGCGATACTACTTAAGAGCCATGTGATTCTAGGCAAGTCATTAAACTTTAGTGTTTCTCAGACAGCTCTCTCAAACTTGTTCACTAAATCACAGATGGGATGTCATTCTGCTTTTGATAATGAGAGTTCCCACACCAGGGTCTTTATGTGCTTTAAAAAATCATAAATCACTCCTTTATTTGCCCATGTTCTTGCTAACTAGATACTAAGTTCAGTTGTCTAGGTCTCTGAAGGATCGAAAGTGTTGTTAGTGCCCCTTTCTCCCCCCTCCAATAAATTTCAATATCCTTGAATCAAGCTCTACCTTAATTGCTATATTGCTATACCTCCCTGGGCCTCAGTTTTCTCTTGTGTAAAATGGATAGCGTGATTTATGTTATGTCCAAGGTCCAGTCTAGTTCAGCATTGATATCTGATGAATACCTGTTGAATTGGATAGAATCAACTGAAGGGCAGAGCAAGAGAGAGTATGTTTAAAATTAAAGCAGAATTGAAATAATTGAAATTGAATTCATCCATTCTTTAGGGGATAAACATAAAGGTCTTGCATGGCAGCTGGGGAGCCATTAGAGATCCTTGGAAAGCCAGAAGATTATCCTACCTGCTTCATTGCCATCACTCTTAATAAGCAGCAGCCAGTACAATAATGAAATGGCATTTGATGGACAACTTGATATCATCCCCAGAGCCTTCAGCAGAAAAGGTTGACTAGAAGGGGAAAAAAGAAAAAGAAAAAAATGAAAATAAAAATAAATGACTCGGCTTTGCTGAATTTATGTTTAGGAGAATTCAGACTATGATTCCCACAGTCAATTCAAACAGTACTCCGAAGTGAAAAAGAATTTAGAGGAGGAAAAAAATTGAATCATGCATATGGAACAAAGCTTTAATTATTAGAATTTCTCCTGCTTGCTGGTGGCTTTTGTCAAAAAGGCGCCTTTCGAAGGCTCTGCTTGTGCTCCTGTTCCCATGACAGCAGCCTCATATTTCACCCAGGGTTAGCATCTCTTTTCTGCTCCACAGTCACTGATTAATGCTCTGACCCATGACCCATTAACCCCCCACAACAACAGAACATAAGACAAATGTCTGTACTGCCCTAGAGTTTAAATTGGTTTAAATAAGGTCTTTCCTGTTCAGGATTTGGGAATATTAGGTCTTAATGATTTGTTTACATGGAAAAAATACAACCTCCCACCATCCCTCACTCATCACCTTGCCCATGCCTCAGTTTTCTCCCCTGGACTAGGGAAAACGGAACCCAAATATCTATAAAGCTAGTCACTCTCACCTCACATACACATGAACCAGAAAGAAAAAATTAATCACTTGCTTGTTTCTGATTAGAAACAAAAATATACTGCAGAGAAACTGCCAGTTAAGTCTAAAGGAATGAGGAGGGAGGAGATCATAATGACTTTTTTAAAAAACCTTATCCATTCTCTACCAGAAGAGAGGGGCAAGACACTTCCCACATTCTTCCTACTTCTGCAGATGCAGAACAATCTTGAGGAAAAGCCAGCTCCCTCAAAGCTCCTGTGGTCCCTGACAGGCTTGAATTCACCTGAAATCAAAAAACAACATGGTGTGGGGTGGAAAATTCTGGTCAGCAGAGACCTGAGTGCAAATCCCATCTCAGACATTTACTTTGTGATCAAGAAGTTCATTAATCTTTCAGACCCTCCTATGTAAGGACTGTTGTAAGAATCAGATAATATAAATATGTGGAAAATACTTAACAAACCTTAAAGCAAAACTTACAAATGTTAGCTATTATTATTGGGGGTTTTGGGGGGAAGCAATTGGGATTAAGTGACTTGCCCAGGGTCACATAGCTAGTAAGTATGTGAGGCTGGATTTGATCCCAGGTCCTCCAGACTGGTGCTCTATCCACGAGTTTGCCTTTGTTAGCTCTTATAATTAATGAGAGATCCTGAGAAAAGCTACAAAGGCAGGAATGAACATCATGTATTAAGAGCCTGGTTGAGTGGAGTATAGACCCTTTTAACTAGAGAGTGATGTAAGATAAGGTAGGAGGGGTCAACTTGTGTGCAGCTGTAAATATTAGACTGAGCTGTTTGTATTTGCATCTGCTAGCAATGAAATGGTCATTGAAGGTTTTGTGCAAAGGCCTGGGAGGATGGGTAAAATGATCTCTAAGATGCCTTCCCACTCCAAAACTCTTGGAAATGATCAAAGCCTCCTGGAATATTTGTCTGGTGGTCTGTAAGGGAATCTGCACTGTTGATGCAGCTAAAGAGCTAGAGGGAACTCAGTGGTGGCCAGGAAATCCCAGAAATCCTGTGCCATTTGCTGGCACCCTGGGTATTTGAAGACGGTCACATTGCTCATATATATACGTGGTAGCAGCTACAATTTGGGACTTTGAGGGAAGATCTACATTCACATTCCTCCTGAGATAGTTAGTGGTTGTTTGACCCTGGATAGGTCACTTAACCTTTTTAAACATCAATTTCTTCATCTGTAGAATAGCACCTATATTGAAGGGTTTGTGTGTGTGCGCACGTGAATAAAATGAGATTATATATAAAAAGTATGTTACAAACCTTTTTTTAAAAAAAAGAACGCTATATAAATGTTAGCTTATTACAGTGCCTGGCACAAAGTAGTCACTTAATAAATGTTTATTGATTGATTTTGTTACTGGATGCTTTTTATTCTCTCTTCATGATATTACTGGAGAGGCCAAAGCCCAAGTTCTCATTTACTGACCTTGTACTGTAATCTGTCCATTTTACAGCAGAGGAAAAACTGTTCCAAAAGGTTTAGGTAATTTGTCCAAAGTTACAGATACAGAGCAATGCTGATCCAGAGAAGACAGCTTTCTCCCAAGGAAAGCAGCTTAGGCTAACCAGTTTCCATTCCTGGTGCCTTCCAGGAACTGTCCAACAGTATCGCTCAGTCTGGCTAAGCAATGCTGGGGAATTGGGAACCCAGGCCTAGGGAGGGAAAGGAGATTGGAGGTATTGCATGTCCAACATTGGGCTGATTTCTCATACCTTTCAACGACCTTTGATTAGGGGCTTACTCTGTGCAGAGCACCGAGTTAGGCACTGAGTGTGATACAATTTAGATAAAGTATGATACTGGTAAGAATTCAATCACTGAAGGTTAAGAGGACCGGGCCAAAAGGCCTATTCTGCACCTCCTTGATGAAGCACCGGAGGACTAGAGAGGTTTAAAAGGCCCGTCTAGTGCCCCGCACCAGGTAAAGCCAGAGTCGAAACTGAAATCTGGATTGACTGACTCTCATTGGCTGTGTTCTTACTGAATTAAGACTGTCTTCCCGCTGACCAAAACTCTTGAGTCCTGGGCAGCAGGAGAGAACGAAGGAGAAATCTGAGACCCGACCGAATTCCTTACTCCTAGTTAACTCTCTACAAGTTGGCATTGGCCAGAAGGGGGGGAGGGAAGGGAGAGGATGAAGCCCAGAGAATTGGTGCTTGGGGAGAAGTTGAGGTGGGAGCAGGGGAAGGTTGTCTCTGCTCTCCGGGATGCAAGTGCGCTCTTAGGAGCAAATAAACCAAACCAAACACTGTCCAGTCCCACTAAGAAAGGGCTTGCAGAGGATCCCCTTCTGTCCCTTCCCCCTCTCCCCTACAGTATCGCCTTCATCCTCTCTCCACCCACTCCTCCCTCCCGGACCCAGACCCTCTGAACGTCTGAAAACAGAGGAAGGCATGAGCGCGTCGGGTCCCCAGTGCGTGAGCCGAAGCCTGGGGGAGGAGGCGATGGGTGGGAGGGAGGGAGAGACCGAGAAAGGAGGAAGGAGGGTGGAAGGGAAGGAAGGAAGGAGGGAAGGAAGGAAGAAGGGAAGGCAAGAAGGAGAGGGAGGAAGGCACGGAGCCGCCGGTCACAGGCTGGGCGCTAAACTGGGAGCTAAGGGAAGGAGGGTCAGCCTCGCCCATCCTTCCAGGGTTGAGTCGTGGGGGGAGGGGGAACCCGCAAAGACTAAGCGCTTCCCAGCGCCAGCTCCCACCCTACCCCAGCTGGCCAGCGTGGGGTTAGGGAGCAGAGCGTTGCGGGCGCCTCCTTCAACCTTGTCCAGGACCGCAGCGCTGGTCCAAGCCGGGTAAGTCCGCTGTGCGCTCCACTCCCCGCCCACCCCCGCGCCCCCAAACCCGGCGCAGACCAGTCGGGAGCTGAAGCCAGAGCTGTAGACAGCGCCGGAGCCACCACAGGCTGGCTGCCAGAGCTCGGGGCCAAGCTGCGCAGTGCCGGTAGAGGCTATTGGGGGGGTAGGAAGATCCTTCTCCTTAGATTCCGGCTCCTTCCTCTTCAGTGCCTGGACAGCACCCTGGGCGCACTGCGTACGCAAGGATCCAAACCTCAGGATCGCAGTGTCAGAGCTGGGAGATTTGGAGGAAAGGGTACCATGACCAGCTGAACTGGCATAATATTTGGGTGGGTCACAGGGCACAGGGAATGGCGGGGAAAGAATGATGATGGGCCTTATTTTCTTTGGAATTGGAAGATCTCGGCAAAGATGTTTGGAAAGCTCCCAGGCAAGGCAGAATGTTCGGGATTAGGGATCACTGGAAGATAAGGAGGATGGGCGAATGTTAAGAGGAGGGAAGAACCTCATAAGGAAAACTGGAATATTCCTCCCGAACCCATGTTCACTTATCTACAGGGCTCTAGCCGGCAGGGAAAGAGTTAAGGCACTTGCAGCTCCGAGCCAAGCAGGACAGGATGGTGACTCCCAACAGATCCACCCTGACTCGATTTCCCTGACAGATGGGCGCAGCCTTGTTCCTACTGTGGTGTTTGGGGAAACGATTATAAGTGAGATTTGAGGGCAGTACTGACTGGGAACAGGACTAGGGAGCAGATGCCTTCTCAAGGTCTCTTCCACATACATTATCTCTGCCACTGGTCACCTGTGCAAGCTCTATAGCACAAGGCAGCTTATAGCTTTAACATGCTTCCCACCCTCACTCCCACCCCCAAGCAAACATTAGGCACTACCTAACCTTACCTAAGTGCCTTGCTCTGTTCTAACATCCTCTCCTCTATCCTCAGTTTTCTTTGCTGCGTGCAGTTCACTGACTATTTCACCTCACCTTTGTGTCTCTACTGCTCAAAATGCAGAAACTTTAATCGATGACTTCAGAGAGGGTACAGAGTGCGGTGTGAGATCCCTGCCACAGTTGACTAACAACAACAATATTTTGCATGCGTGCCTTTCTATGCTTTTCCACACATTTTCATATCCATCATCTCATTTGATTTCCACAACATCACTAGGATACAGGTTGGATAAATGCTAATATCCCCACTACATATGAGGAAACTGAGGCCTAGAGAAGCTAAATGAATTAGAGAACACAGCATCTCATTAGGGAACTGATTCTGGTTTATAATTGTTCACATTTATATTGCATTTTATAATATGTATTCCCTAAAACAAATCCATGAGGTAAAATAGGGGAAGTACTATTAGCCCATTTTACAGATGAGAAAACTAACATACCATAGTTTAGTGGAGAAAGCACTGTATTTTGGATTTGGAAAACCTGGATTTGGATTTTGACTGTGCAATATAATAGAAAGAGTTTTTGCTGTGACTGGGGGGAGGGGATGATCTGGATTCTTTTTTCCTGTATGGGCTGCTGAGGTCCCTTCCAACTCTCAAATTCAGTGATTCTATGGCTGGGCTCATATCCCACTTTCTGATTCTTACTACCTAGGTGATCTTGGGGGTATTGCTGAACTTACGTTGTGCCCAGTTTCCCCATCTTTAGTAAGAAGAATGAAGAAGGGGTTCTGCCAGGCCTCCTAAGTCCTTTCTAGCTCCAGTTCCATGATCCTTCTTACTATGTGTGTCATTTAATGTCTCTGAGCCTCAGTTTCATCATCTGTAAAATCAGAGGATTGGAACCATTGTCCTCTAAGGTCCCTTCTATCTCTAGATCTCCAAAACTCTGATCTTATAAATTTCCTGCAGTCACACAGGTAGTATCATACAAATTAATATGACAGCTGGGGTCCCCACTGTTCCTTTTACTACAACATACTGGGATATTTGATCAACTATTTACATGTATATCTTGCCTAGGAATAACCACACATACCCCAAAATAATTAAAATTACTCATCTCTTCAGGGGTGACCCTCAAATTAAGACTATCTGTGAGAAACTGATTACATTAAGGAATAATCTGTGAGAAATGAAAGCAAGCTTGGTTACTAAAGAAGGCAAGGAAGGGGACAGGAAACAGTCTGCCCACAGTCCTTTGGAGATGGCCTCCTCAGAATCCATGCTTCACCCTCACTGATTTAATTGACACACAACATGTGCCACCTCCTGCTTTGTACTAGATTAAGATTTGCTTTGAAATGTCTGGGGAGGGGGATGGGATTTTAGTCTTGAATATGAGGCAGAATCATGGAGGTGTTCCTGCAGGGAACACCATAGAAAGAGAAGAGGGACCTCTGAAAAAAAATCGTGAAGTCAGAGGAGCATCTTTGGAGAGTGCTGCCTACCTATTTTCCACTTTTTCCTCTATTCCTCAGAAGCTCAGTTCCTCCATGTCCAACTTCCCTTCCCCTATCCAAACCTGTTCTGCTCATTGACACCAAAGTCTTTGAAACGTATGACAACTTAAAACATTCGTTCCTCTTGCCAGGGACATTGGCATCGTAGCTAGGATCAGGGATGAAGGCCCAGGATTCTGCAAACAGAATTCCAGTGATCAGACAGTTAATGGAGGCTCATTTTGGCAGGGAGGACAATGGAGTTACCTGTTTGAGGATCAGTTGTCCACCATCCCTTCCCCAGGGCAAACATTGAACATACCCCTTTCACCACCTCTCTAGACACTGACTCCAGTGCCATGAGAGGCATGCCCTAGAAGCCCTGACTTTGATCAGAGAGAGGAAGATTTGCAGTTATTTCACCTATACAGATAAGTTTCTGGATGGATAAGCTCAGGCAGATAGGCATGTAATTTTTCGGGCTGTTGACAAGAAAAGAGGTGCCTGAAGGAGAGGGGAGTGGATGGGGATGGGAGAGAGGAGAAAAAAAAGCTCAAAATAATTTCCTTGCTGTCAATTCTTCTACTTCACTGGGCAACTTTTCTTTATTTATATGTGTGTGGATTTGTGAGGGAGTCTGGATCCCAGGGTGAGAATATTTGCAGATAGGCTGGAACACAAGAGGATGCAGCTGTTTATGGTTTCCTTGTGTTATCTGGGGCTGAGTCAGAGCTGGGGTCATTTGTTTTGGGTCTTGGGCCTTTTCTCAAGGATCTTGTGAGTGAACCTCACAGTTATCAGTCAGGGTCATAGAGAAATGGGTTTCCAGAGGCAGTTTTCTTTGCTTATTGGACTGAGATCATTGCCCCTCTTGTTGAGAAAAGGACACCATGGATATTTATTGAACTTCTCCAACTTCCCCCTTCCCAATTCCTATCCCCCTTCAATGATTTCCAGAGGTTGACATCTGCCCCAGTATGATATATCTCTGATGTTACCCAGAAAAGCTGGATTCTTGAGCCCAGTGTCCATCATTCTGACACAGATCTAATTTAGAGGTATTTTCAACCTTGGTGGGGTGAAGTAAAGAGATTATAGAAGGGGGGAGGAAAATCAAGTGCTCTCAGGCATTGCTTTGAACAGGCCACCAATCAAATCTACAGAATTTCCTCCTTTGAAAGCCTTGAAAAATGGGAAAGATTTTCTTCAATCTTGGATGCTTTCTGGCCTGAAGTCAAGATGAATAAGGTAATGTTCTTGCCAGTCCTTGGATTAAAATGTTCCTTACCTTCCCAAACCTGAATAGTCTTCAGAAAGCTCCAGTCTAATGGATCTAACTCTTGAGTTTAGATCAATTGAAGGAAATATTTATTGAGTAGGGACTACCTTCTGCACCAAGTTGATTCCAGACTGATGGATTTCAGCCATTGCAACTCTTAAAGGCCATCTAAGTTATACAGGGGCTGTAACCAGGAGTTCACCCAGTGACAAAAATCACAGATTCTTCGAGTGTGGAAGTATAAACATGGGCTGTGCCTTAAGGGTAACAGGAATGATAAAGTAGGAGTTAGAGGAGCAGACTGAGAATCCAGAAAACCCAGATTCAGTTTTTACTTTTGACTTATATTAGCTTTTGACAGACAAAGCCTCTCAGTACCTCCAAGTAACTCTTTAAAACTGTACGTTACAGACTTGCCCATTCTGCCTCAGTGGAGGCAGTTTGCACATCCAGAACTTCCCATGTCCGTGAAATCATAGGTGCCAATCAAGCCTAAGAGATGTGATAGATACGTATCAGATTCCTTTCCTCAGAAGAGCTTGCCAATCACTTTCATCCAGAGATGTACTGGTGAATCCGAAAAGTTAGGACATACCTTAAAATTTAACCTACATTAGTAATAAAATGTCCTACATCACTTCTTAAGTGTAGGCAATCAACACAATTAATCAAGCCCTGATTTGTAGCATTTGCTGATTCCTGAGGTGTAAACGTTCACACTCACGGCAGAGCTGGCTCCTACATACTCCTGCTTTCATCATTCTGCCGTCCTGTTCTCTCACCTGTAAAATGAGCAGGTTGTAGACTAGATAACCTCCAAATGTATCTGACATTCTACATGACTCTTGCCTCTCTTTGAGGTAAATTTGAGGTAAATATTATGGGGCATATTTATAAGAAGACTACAGTAAATGTTATAGAAGTTCCGAGAAGGGAGAATGGTCAACAAAGGTTCTGAAGGAAAGCGCTGTAATCTGGGTCTTAACTTGAAGGGCAGGCGATGATGATAATGATGATGATGATGGTAACTAACATGCAAAACTTTGAGCTTTCAAAGTGTTTTCTTATAGCATCTCATGCAATTCTCACAATAGTCCTGTGAGGTAAATTCTATTATTACTATTTTATAGGTGGGGCAACTGAGGCTGAGTTAAAGTGATTTGCCCAGGATTGTGCATCCTGTAGGAATCTGAAGCAGAACTCAAACTCAGGTCTTTCTGTCTCCATGTTCAGCATTCTATTCTCTATGTATGCCATGTAGTTGCTTCTAGGTATAGCATAGGCATTCCAGGCAGAGGGTGAGAACCAAGACTTAGATGTAGGGAAAGCACAAGGGATCTTTGAGGAGTAAGTGATCCAGAATACTGGACAGTGAGTTCCCTCTTCTTGCTTTCTCTGTCACTCACTAATTTTCCCTTTACTTCAGGGTCTGGCTAAATAAACTCTCCTTGTCAAGGCCAGTACTTCTTTGATCTCATCCCCTCCCATCCTCTCCAACAGATTTTCTCAGTATCATTCTCTCTATGTGTTCTCTCCCTATCTACTAGTTCCTTCCCTGCTGCCTAAACACACACACACACACACACACACACACACACACACACACACACACACACACCTCCCGCATCCTTAAAAACCCCTCATAGCTCTTACATCCTTGTAGTTATCACACTATATTTTCCCTCTATTTCTCAGCCAAACTCATGGGGAGGAAATGTTGTCTAGACTGGTGGCTTCTACTTCCTCCCTGCTCACTGTCTCCTAAATGCTACACAGTCTGGCTTCTAACCTCATCATTCAACTAAAGCTGCTTGCTCCAAAGTTAACAACAATCCCTTAACTGCCCAATCAAATGGCTTCTTCTCAGTCCTCATTCTTTTAAACTTTTCCACAGCTCTTGGCACTATTGACCACCATTTTCTTCTGGATACTTTCTCCTCTGAGTTTTCGTAATAGCTCTTTCTTGGTTCTTTTCTGCTTTTCAATGTTCTTTGTTGGATCCAACAGCGGTTGCTCTACTTCCTAGGCCTTCTTCCCTTCTTTCTGTAGACTCTCTCACTTATTGATCTCATAACCAAAAAAGTTTAATAATCATTTCTATGCAGTTGACTCCCAGATCTATTTCCTATCAGTCTCTGTTAAGCTCTAGTCCTGCAATGCCCAATACTTACTAGGGACATTTTGAACTAGATGCCCTAGAGACATCTCAAATTCAACACATCAGAAACAGAGCTTATTGGACCCCTCCCCCAATCCACTTCTCTATTACCATCAAGGGTAGTACAATCTTCCCAGTCATCCAGATTTGAAAGCATATGTCATCGTTGACTCCTTACCCTCACTCACTCCTCATGTCCAGTCAGTTGCCAAATCTTATCATTCTGATCTTCACAATATCTACTGCATATGTACTCTTCTCTTCAATCATATTACTATCACTTTCATTTAAGCCTTCATTATCTTTCATCTGGATGGTAACAAGAGTCACCTGATTATTCTCTCTGACTCAAGTTTCATTCAAATCCAATTCATTGTCCCATTGACTGCCAAAGTAAGTTTCCTAAAGTGCAAGTGTGACCATATCATCCTGATAATCAATAAATTCCAATGGCTGCCTGTTGACCCTAGGAGCAAATATAAACTCTGTTTGACATTGAAAGCTTTTTAACAACCGGGCTCAAACACATCTTTCCAGCCAAAATGGCAGGCCTGTTGTTCTTCACATGATTATTACTGTTTGTCCTTCATTTTCAAAGAGACCAACAACATCACAGGGTGATTCCTTAATTTGTCCATGAATTTGATTTAAGTGAGGCAGAGTTGCACAAAGTCATTAGCCTCACTCTCTCTTCCTGAGTCATCAAAGTCCAACGGCAAGACAAAAGTCAAGATGACTGTCAATGGCCAGGAATGCGGTAGATAACCTTGCTATCTGACCAAGTTCTAAGCACTCCACAGCCTGCTTCAACTGCCTTCCTGGTCTTTGGAACAGATTGTTCTCACCCACTCATTTTATTAAGGAATGTCTTCACATGCTTGGGTTAGACACCCTGCTAGCTTATGGGAAGGTTCGAGGCTCTTTGGTTACCTTTAACCTGATTTAGTCCATCTGCCCAGCTTCTTGGAGCCCCAGATGAGCATTGGGTGGATCAGGTTGATACCAAAGGTGGATGAGCAGCCCTGAAAAGGGCTTGGCAAGCCCTCACATCAGAGATGCTGATCCTCCTGAACACCCCATACCCCTCTTCACACATGGTACACCATAACATCTTCATCCCTTTGCACTGGCTGTCCCTCATGCAGGAAATTTACTCCTTCCTTACTCCTGCTCTTGGAATCCTTGGCTTTCTTCAAATGCCACCCAAGAAGTTTATGCAGGATCATACTTTAGATCCCAGTGAAATCAGTCCCACATAAGTTAATTATACAGGTGGAACCAGTAGACTCTTAGGTCAGTTCGGCTGATTCTACAGTGCTAGGAGTGGAGAATCCTGGGTTACATTCCCTGGTCCTGACCTTGAGCAAAACATAACAGTTGCCTGGGTCTCAAAGAAATGGGGTTGCCACTACTGTCCACTTCTTTCCCACAAGCTAAGGACAATTGCCATAAAAGCCTTTGCAAACAGAAAGTGCCATGGGAACAGGAAGAACTCAGTCAATAGAGCAGCTTTCTGGAAGCAAGGACTCCATGGTCAAGCCTCTTCCAGTAACCAGCTTTAGGCACAGCCCTGCTTTCACTATCTTTTGGAAAGGGTGTGGATCCCTCCCTCTCTGCTTCCCTTCAGCCCTGCAGCTTTCAGACTCAAGGTCATCTGCTTTCTGGGCAACATGGGGCCTCTCCCCATCTCTTCCTCCCCAGTGGAAGCAAAGCAGCCCAGGCCCACATGTGACAGGCACCAAAACATTCTGCCCTTGCACAAACTCCTTTCACTTTGTTCCCCTTAATAGTAACCTCCCATTCCCCTCACATCAACACTTTTGATTTGCTGACGAAAGTAGGTAGAAAACAACCACACTAAAAAGTCAGTAGAAGATCTGCAACTTTCTGCTTCTTCCTTATAGCCCTGGGGCATTCCCATGGGAAATGGGACCCCACAGCTTTGTTTTCCAAAAGATACATTTCCATCACCATCACTAAAGTGTGCCTACACCATGATATCATCCTCCTGTGGAAGCTTGTTCTTCATGGGAACTCTGATCAGCCCCTCCCTTCAAAACAACTGAACTCTCCACTAATCCAGGTTAAGGGATCCCAAGAAAGAAAGTCATCCACCTCCTCCTCCACCTCATTTTGAGACAGGGACAGATTTCCTAAAGTCTTATTTAATGTACTCATTCTTAAACTGTGTTCCCAATGGATGTTTCTACACGTGCTATGAACATGGATAGAGCACTATTAGAGACAAAGATGGGCTAGAGAACAATTTCATTATTTTGAGGAGTTTAGTAATGAGCATCAATGAGGGTCAGCACCTTTTCTGCAATTTTATAGATTTAAATGAGTTGCCTGGGGGCAGCTAGGTGGCTCAGTAGATAGAACACTGGCCCTGGAGTCAGGAGGACCTGAGTTCACATTTGGTCTCAGATGCTTTACTAGCTGTGTGATCCTGGGCAAGTCACTTTAATCTATTTGAGAGAGAGACAGAGAGAGAGAGAGAGAGAGAGAGAGAGAGAGAGAGAGAGAGAGAGAGAGAGAGAGAGAGAGAGAGAGAGAGAGAGAGTTACTTGGATCACTGAGAATTTAGGTGACTTGCCCAGGGTCACACAATTAGTATGAGTCATGATGTCTTCTTGGCTCTAAAACGAGTTCTCCACCTACTATACCCCACTGCCTCTCTCATTACTAATCTTTCAAATATGACAGTATCAAATATGAATTAATACTTAGGATCATCAGATTATAGTTTCGGAGCTGGAAGGGGTCTTTGAGATCAGCTAGACTAGTGGTATCAAACTCAGATAGAAAACAGGAATCACTAATATGTACCTAAGGGTCCTTTCAGGATGCATATTGACTTTGTTTTAAAAATGTAATGTGATCTATATTCTATTGTATTTTTATTTATTTTGTTAAATATTTCCCAATTACCTTTTAATCTGGCGTGACCTCACTCAGGAGTGCTGCTGCAGATCACATGTTTGACACTTCTGGTTTAGTCTGTTCATCTTATTGGGGAGGAGACTGAGGATCAGAGAGTTAAAGTCACTTGCCCAAGGTCACACAGGTAGGCAGCAGGAAAGTCAGAAATATAATCAAGTCCCCTATCTCAAAATTCTCTGCTCCACCATTCTAATGAGAGTTCATAAAACACACCTCCTCACCCCGCTATTATCTCGTCAGAAGTAAATGATTGTTTGACTGATTGCAGCCATACAATCTCCCCCATTAATTCTATGGAAGCTTTTCTAATGGCATGTGTCTAGACTCAGAGATGGGATAATAGTGAGTTCATGGATTATCATGACCCATTGAAATGGTCCATAAATTCCCAAATTCTGAAGACCACTTATTATTGGTCCTTTTCTACTTAATTCAACAAAAAGCCTATTATGTTCAAAGTTATATGTTGGAGAATCAAAGACAAAAATGAAACAATTCCTGTCTTCGAAGAGCTTGGATTCATTCAGGAAGGCTGAAATGAGCCACATAACAAGAAGGATGAAGAGAAAATATAAAAGATTTTGCATTGACTAGGGTTCCCTTCTATAGGGTTCAAGAGACCACTCTAAAATAATTATCAAACCTTGAGGATGCATGATGCTTTTGATTTAAAAAAAAAAAACTTTCACATCAATTACCTACTTCGTCAAGGCCTCACGACTATTCTATATGTTAGGTGGGATAAAACTTGTTGGCCCCATTTTACAGATGCTAAAAGTGAGACCCAGAAAGGTTAAGTTGAATAGCTAGTCACAAAACTGAGTCTAGAGCCCTGTGACCTGATACCAAATGCTATGGTCTTTTAGAAATCACAATTATGCTTAGAACAGCTAATATTTATATAGCACTCTAGGTTTTGAAAAGTGCTTTATGTATGCTTTCTCATTTGACCCTCACAATACTTGCTATTATTATCCTCATTTTACAGATAAAGGACTGAGTCTGAGAGAGGTCTTAGCCTTTTCATTAACTTCACACGTCCTCTTCAAGGTCAGGAGCCAATATGGGACCAGTGTGCTCTTCAAAAACATCCATTTTAGAACCAAAACAAAGGTGAATAGGAAAATAACAAGATAGAGGGTACAGTGAATAGCCTGGCCCAGTCTCCCAGGTCAAAATGTCCTTAATGCCCTAAGAAGGCATGGCTAGCAGCTCAGCTTGTTAAGAACCAGAATGGATTCTAACTCTTCACCATTCCCATAGCCACAGCCCAAATGGCTAGAATAACCCTAGGCAATAGCTATGAACACCTGGCCTATTGCCTATTGCTTGTTCCCTGACATTTGACAAATGAACAGTAAAACCTAAGTTTTGGAGCGGGTAACCTAGGAGACCCCTTATTTCATGTACTTATGGCCTGGTTTCTACTACTTTCTGAGCCAAGCCCTTTGTGGTTAGCACCCAAACTATTTACCTGAGCCCAAAGCCCAACTACAGCTAGCACTGGAAAGAACCTTATAGACCAATTCCCTCATTTTAAAAATAAGGGAACTGAGGCCAAGAGATAAAATGAACTGGCCCATAGTCACACAGTGACTTGGAATCAAAGGTGGGACCAAAACCCAGGACTCTTGTAGTGTCCCAACTCAAGCCCTTGGACTTTGCTTGAATCAGTGCAAGAGCAATTGAAGCCAGTAGACAGGAACAGAGCAAGAGCTGGTCCTCTAGCTATCAGGCAGTTGATTTCTTTAAAGCTAAGAGCAGGTTGGCATTAGGTAAGTCAGTTCATTTTCCTGGGTCTCAGTTTCCTCATCTATAAAATGGCAGGATCCTAGGATCCACAGTGAAAGTCAGTTTTCATGCCTTCCCACTCCCACTTTCTAGTGCCTCAATTTCCCACTACCTTGTCTCCCCAAGGACAAATCTACTTATCTTGTGTCTTGTTTTTGCTTTCAGCTGTCTATGAGCTAATGTTATTACCTTGGAGGTGGCCATAACTAAAGTGTTATCATTCCTAAGGATGTTTGCATCTTTAAAAGAGAAGATACTTAAAAGAAATGCTTAACAAATTCTCTCAGCATCCAACCTTGATAGTAGATTTGGGCAGATTTGTACCCTGTTGAATACTAGGTCCAAAAGTATCGACTTATAAATGAATCAATGCCAACCTCTAGTCCCTAATAAAAGGTGGGATTCCACAGGGCTCTATCCTTGATCTTATCCTAGTTAACATTTTTACCAGTAGCCTAGATAAACTTAGGTTTATCAAATCAGCCAATAAACAATGCCATTGGTGGCCATGAAGAATAAAGCTATTATGTGGATATAAGAATCTTAAAAGATCTCAACAGACTCAGTTGAAGGAAAAATCAAAAGTGAAATTTAGTAGAGAAAAATATGAAGGCATAGACTTAGGCAAAAAAGAAATCTTTGCATAAGACGGGTTGGGGAATATCTGATTTTACAGAAGTTCATCATAGATTTCGTGATGTAATTGCCTCCAAAAGCTAATATAATCTTAGCTTTCCCTAATAAAATGAAGTGTCTAGATCAGTTATTTAAGCTGCTCAGGTGTTTCATTCTTGTCTGACTCTTCATGACCCCATTTGGGGTTGTCTTAGCAAAGATGGTAGAGGGGGTTGTCTTTTCCTTCTGCAGCGCATTTTACAGATAAAGAAACTAAGGTAAACAGGATCACTCATCTAGTAAGTGTCTGAGGTCGGATTTGAACTCAGGAAGATGAGTCTTCCTGATTCTAGGGCTGGCATTTTATCCACTGTGCCACGTAGCTGTCCTCCAACCCCTCCCTGGTCAGATGAAGTCAAGAGTATTATGTTCAGTCCTGAGTGCCATATTTTAGCAGGTAAACTGACAACATGTAGAATACCCAAAGAAAGGTGCCCAGGATGATGACGGTACTTGAAACCATATCATATATGGATCATTCAGTAGAAATAGAGATATTTAACCTGAAGAGACTTAGGGAGAAAATATCTTTGACTATCTGAAGGGTTATCATATGGAAGAGGGAGCAGACTTCTGATAATAACTAGTCCTGGAGTGAACTTAGATATGTGGACAGAAGCAGGTGTGTGCTAGAGTGAGTTCTAATGGGCTCCTGAGATCTGATTGTTAAATTTTCGATGTGAACATTTACATATCAGAAATTGGGAAATGCTACAAATCAAGGCTTAATTAATTGTTTTGTGGATTAACCATATTTAAGAACATGATGGAGAAAATGCAAATCATATACATTAAACTGAAAAGTGTGTCATGTATATATTTTTCTTTCCTGAAGAGTCAGTTGTTAAATGTTTACCAGTCCACCACTGGGTAGAAGTAACTTGTTCTACTTCACCAGAAAAGAGCAATTTGCATCAATGCATGGAAATAGCAAAGAGCTAAAATATAATATTAATATAAAGAGAGACTTCCTTATAGTGAGAACATAGTAGAGTAGACTTCCTTCGAAGATATTGGTCTCCTCCTCATTGGCAGTCTTCAAGCCAAGACCAGATGACCCCTGCAGCAGAGGGTTCTCTTGTCTAGCTGTGGGTTGGACTAAGTGGCTGCTAAGGCCATCTGTCTTTCCATGTCATCACAGGATTCCTATAAGTAGCTGGCTCTCCTAGTATATTGAAGATGGGATCAGTTTGTGATTTGATTTACAAAAAGACAAATTACATGCAGTTTTTCAGAAACATATTTTCAGTGTAAGGTGAGATACAACCATATGTTAGCTCCGAGAATTGCTTCCCAGATTCTAGGGCACACAAGGTTGCAGTATGTATGAAGTTTGGCAACTGAAACTGAGACTTGTCCCCTGGAAGCATTTGCCTTGTGGAGAGGATGAATTACATCCCTGGGTGTATAGGACCATTTATTTCTTCAGCAGATACAGCTAAGTAGAAGCCATGTCAACCTCTACTGAGCATGCAAATTCATGCTCTGAGGTGGAAAAAGAAATAGCAGCAGACACACCTCCAAAAGTCAACCCCAAATGCATGAGGTCAGTTTTTCCATACTGGAGAAACAAACTGCTACATGTTTCAGGTCTATTAATCCTAAAAGAGTTGGTCTAATTTTATAATAGCCATTGCTTCTCTTAAGTCACCTTAAGAGAAGATACAGCCACATGATTTCTTGTTGCATTGCTGAGTCCCCAAGGTACAGTGAGTTAACTGGCTTGAAGTGGTCACCAGTGAGAAAGTAGGATGCTAGAATCCAAAGACATTGGATTCTAGCAATTGCTGAAGATCCCCTCTCATGGGTACTGCATAGGTACCCTCCGATCACAATCATTTGAGTCATCCAGAAGCAATGCCATCTTCCCCACCTCAGACAAGAGTTGTGTGTCTCTGCTCCCTCTGTTTATTCATAACTTCACTCCCAGTTTTTGAGTTTAAACAGATAAGAGAAGGGAAAGCACTGTCAGCTTTTTCTCCACAAAGGCTTCCATGTTCATGGATCAATCAATCAATAATCATTTATTAACAGAGTAAGGTGCTAAGAATAAGAATATGAAAGTATCATAACCCCTCCCTCACCTAGCTTACATTCTACCATTAGTCATATGATTTAGAACTAGAAAGGACATAAGAGATCATTTAGTTCAACCTCTTCATTTTACAGATTAGGAAATTGAGGCCCAAAGAAATTAGGCATTTTGTCCAAGATGACACAGCAAGTGATAGAGCCAGGATCTGAACCCAGGACATGATGCTTCAAATGCAACGCTCATTCCACTATGTCCTGGCATTATTTTATTTTCTTTTGAAAATGACCAAGAAGACAATACTCCAAATACACCAAATTCCTGCTAGGGATGGAGACTGACCTGCAAATGCATGGGGCAGTATAAAGCAGTGCCTTGGCAATACAGATTGCCCTAGGAGTTAAATAGATTGGACTGGGGAACATGGCTGGAAACATCGTTTCTTCACTGAAACAATCGCAATCATGCTTTCTCCCAGCCAACAGAAGGTTGACTAGCAAGATGTGTAATTTTCAGTTACTAATTGTGATGCCCTGCAGCTTGCTGGGCTAAATATAGCCTCCGTTTTTGTTGAGTAGGTTAAAAAATAGAAGCCCATGTGCAGCTACAGAAATACCACTTGCAAAGAGATTGACAGAAGCAGACATGCAAGTTGTTCTTCTCCCCTTCCCTCCATTCCCCATCCTTACCCTGAGGGCACTGATGCCCAAACACCCTGACAACATGGGCCCTGTCTTGTCCTAATTGACTAATGCAATGGGGTGAGATGGCACGTTGTTGGCAGAATTTCCCAGGGAGTCTTAGTAACAATGAAAGGGTGAAGAGAATAAGTTTAAAAGAAAGGACTACCCCCACATACTTCTCAAAACAAAAAATTCTCCACAGGCACATTTAAAGTCTTGTGGCATTATGTGTTGAAGGAGTCTGAGGAGCAAGAGAAAGCCCAAGATGTGAAAAGAGTCCTCCAAAGGTGACACCTGTCCCCACTGTGGCCAAATGTAGGTTTTGCTCAATGGCCAGTGTCAGATTTCAGATTAGACAGCTGTAGAGGTGTCCCTGCTCCCCAACACATCCCCTTCCTAGACTTTTAGAGCTTCAGTAGACAATAGTAATCATGTGGGATCATAGATTTAGAGCTATTGGAGGCCTTAAAAGGTCATTTGATCCAACCTCCTCCCTTTACTTGGAGCATATATCTGCTATGAACTCACTCTCCCAGCCCCAACTTCCACTAACCAGTTAAGTTTCCGTTGTTGTAGCTATTGCTATACCTCCAGGCATGATTCTAAAGTAACCCTGGGGATTGGGGAGGACCTTTCTAGTAGTAATACTCACAAACCCTCATCATATATACATATATATATGTATATAAGTATATATATATGTGTGTGTGTATAAGTATATATATATATGTGTATATGTATGTGTATATATGCATGTGTGTGTATATATATATATACACACACACACATATAAATTCCCTAAATATTCCCAATTCCCTAACTCATGACTGACAGTTGGTAAATTCCCAATATAGTCAATGTCACACAACTAGTCAGTGGCAGAACTGAAAGTTCTTATTCTGACTACACAGTCTAAGGCTCTTTTAGTTATCCACATTGTATATAGGCTATCATGTCTGATACTCTACCATTTGGGATTGATTTCTTTCAGTATAGGTGGCTGTCGGTGGTCTTTAAACCTTCACAATTAAAATCCATAATGCCCTGGGAAGAGAAACTCTTTAGTATCAGCTAGTATTAGTAAAGAATTAGTTGAGAGTTGTGAGCAAATCCCTGGATTATTGAGTTCAGTTCTGAGCATTGTGGTTAAATAAGGATATTGATAAGCTGAAGCATAGCCAGAAGATGGTGATCAGAATGACGAGGGGACTGCAGACCTATTGAAGGAAGTGGGAACATTTAGCCTGAAGAAAGGATGACTTACTTGGTGGCAATAGGATGTCTGAAAATTTGAAGGGGTATAACATAGAAGCTGGGGATAGCTTGGTTTTGCTTGATGCTACAAGACAAATTAGGAGCAGAGGATGGAAGCTGCAGAGAGATAAGTGTTTGGCTCTATATGAAGAAAAATATTTTAACAATTAGAGTTGCCAAAAAGTGAAATGGGCTAAAATATAATAAGTTCCTCATTAGAATGGAGGCCAGAAAATCATTTGTCGAGGATGTTGCAGAGGGGCTTCAGCCTAGGAACTGGTTGAGCTAGATTGTCTTTGAGGGTCCTTCTCATGCCAAGATTCTATTAACACAAGATAAGCTCCTGAGCATAGAGGAAGGGATGTCAAGAAAGTGGCAAGGATCCTGAAAGGTAGCAAAGTCACAAACAACATAGGGACCCTTTAGAGTCAATGAGGTTTTCAGGATCCATTTGGGCCAGGCAGCATAAGTACAGATGTAAGGCAACTACAGATGGCAGGCATTGTTTTAACATTCACCAGCAGGTCACATTCATGACAATCCTGAGGCTTGGGCTTTGAGTTCATTTGTAAGAGATCGAATAAGGAGAGAATGGTATGGCCTCCTTTATAAGACCTGTAAAGGACCAAAGGTAGGAAAGGACAGACCACTCTTGCTATCTAGAGGGCATCCAATGTAGTCAATGAATCATTGAGAATTGTGGTTCTAGAAGAGACCTTATAGATCATCTGATCACATTTCCTTATTTGACTGATGATGAAATGGAGGCCCAGAAAAGTAAAAAGACTTATCCAAGGTCTCATAAATTGCTAGGGGAAAGGCATTGACTAGAAATCCAGTCTTGTAGCTCCCAGGCAAGTGCTCTGTACAATATGACAAACTACCTCCATAAATGGATAGAAGGAGAATAGTATAGGGCAGCTGGTTTTCTGCTGTTGTCAACTCCCCATCCTATTTGTCTTACCTTTAAGTGGACAGAATTCTATGGACTAAGGTTTTAGCCTAATTTCCAGTTAAAATTTCTGAGTGTAAACATCATTCTGGGAGGAATGAAAGAATTCCATTTAACAGACCAAGCCAGAGCTGGCATTCTGAGAGGCCCAAGTACCTTTTAGTTTTTCCAATAAGAGAGGTATGCTAATTGTCTCCTAACCTCATAAACACAAAGAAGTCTTAAAGTAAAACTCGTTCCACGAAAGCAGAACTTTTAGTCCCAGAGTATTGTCTGGATGACCAAAAGGTGAAGAAATTTTATCACGGTCATTCAGCTAGTATGTTGGAGGGAAGACTTGAGCCTGGGTCTTCCTGACTCTAAGGCTAGGTGTCCTATGCTACCTCTCATTTTGTAAATATCAAGCAATAAATTAAGTCCTTGTGGCCTGAAGAATCTGGAAGGCTGTGTGTAATGGAAAGTGGTCCCAAGAGCTAGCTTGAACTCAGTTTCTCAGTTCTCCTCCCTCAGCTCCGTCTTTCATTGCCATTTCCTGCCAAGGCTACTAAGGAGTGCCTGGCCTGGAGTCAGAAAGACTTGAGTTCAAATCTAGACTCAGACAAGAAGACCTGAATTCAAATAGGAACTTAGCTATTTAATAGCTGTGTGACCCTGGGCAAGTCACTTAACTTCTCTGTCTCAGTTGTCTCATTGGTAAAATGAAGATGAAGATAATACTTATTTCCCCAGGGTTGTTGTGAGATAATATTTGTAAAGAATTTTGCAAATTATAAATGCTATCTATCATTATTATTTCTACATAAGATTTCAATGAGGGTAGAACCAGAATCATGTGGATTAACTGAAGTCGGGATTTAGTTGCCATTTCAGCCCTGGTCTCCATGGGATGTGTCCAACCAGTGCTGCTAGAGCTTAATTGAGAAGGTTTCTAAGTGCTCCACATAGAGACCATCTATAATTAAGGTTTTAGCATAGGATGACACTGCAAATTGATAGCAAAGTAATTGCATGTTTTTTCTAGAGTCGAAATAATTTATATTCCTCACCCAAGTACATTTAAGTAAATTGTTTGCAGCAACCTCAGCTGTCTGCATCTTTTACAAGACCATTAAGCAATCTCAGCCTTTCCCTATTTGCCTTGTTTTGTTTACCAAGAATGGCTCTCCTGTCCCTCTGGTCCTCTCAGAATGGAAAATAGGAAAAGTAAATAGACACATAGCAGTTTGGAGGTGGGAGCCAAGAAGGAAAAGGAAATCAACTTTACACAGGGACGTAACGGATGCCAAGGATAATGTTAGGTGAAGATGCTGTTTATGCTAAGTTTCTAACCCAATGAATGACCTACATGTTTCATTGCTTCTCCCCGATAGCATACCTCCATGCATTTTCCCTGGCTGTCACCATGCCAATGATTCCATGGAAGGGGAAGAGAAGGAAAGGGAAAAGAAAGGAAGAGAAAGGAAGAAGCATCTGTGTAGCACCTACTGTGTATTAGGACTCTGATACACACAGTAAGATTTTTTAAATTTCCTTTCTGTATATCTCTAGCACTCAGCACAGTGGTGGACATATAGTAGGCGCTTAATAAATGTTTATTGACTTCCTGACCTACCCTTCTAGAATATGAAATTCAGCCTTAGAGGAATCCATCTCAGAACTCAGCCAAAAGGTTTTCCTATTGGAGATAGTATTGATCCTCAGCTAGGGTACAGTAGTAGGAAACACTGGTAGAACTAGGCTCTAACATGGCTTCTGTGAGTAAGTAGCTGTGCAACACTGGATCAGTGAATTTACCTTACTGTCTTCAGTAGTTATATCTTCTGTAAAGGAGCTTGGACAGGACCATCATTGAAGTCCCTTCTGTGATTGAGAGTTGGGGAAAGAAAAGGGAGAAAGCACTAGACTGAGGTTCCAGACTGTAGTTGTAGTATATGAATTAAAATGCATGAAGCACACATCTTGGATGCCACAGCCCCACATTAAGCACACTCACTCTTAATCTACTCAATTTGTGATCAGATTGAGGGCCAGCCCAAAGTCCTCTGTGCAAGGCTCATGGGACTGATGTTCTCACTAGGGTCTCTCAAGCACATACAGCTCCCCAAATGTCAAGCAAGAAGAGCTCAAAAAACAATCCTCAGGGGGAGAAAGTGCTGCAGAAGCACTTTGTTCATCACATTTGGCCATAAGAGAGCACATAGCTGGGAAGCAAGCCTGATGAAAGGTATGATTTTCAGGGAAAAGGGACTGTAGAGATTCAGTTTCACTTCTGAAAGCAAGCCGGTTAAGTAATTAAAGAGAATGACGCCAGTTACTCCAATGACCTCAATGTATATACAAATTCATAGGAGTTTGAGATATAAAAACTGTCTTTTGAGAACCTGTCATATGACTGGGATTGTGCTTACAGCTGGGAGGAGGAGAAGAGGATATTAGAGTTCAGGTTTATATCATCTGCCCTTGCAACCTTGAGACCTACAGATGTGAAACAGCAGTGATTATTCTAAGGCAGTAAGGGTATCGGTTCACATTGTCAGTGCTGTAGGAGTCCAGAGGAGATATATATCAGTGAAGCCTACAGTCATCAAGGAAGGTTTTATGGAGAAAGTAGGATTTGAGTTGGGCTTTGAAGCAGGCTAGCATTTGAACAGAATGAAGGAGGGTGGTGTAGTTCATGGTTCTTAGTATTTAAAAGTCCAGAAGACCTGCTACCTCTGACTCCTACTATGCCATTTAAACTCTGTGGGCCTCAGTTTCCACATCTGTAAAATGGAAGGAATGATATCTTCAGTATCAACCTCATGGGGTTCTAGTAAAGCTCAACTAGATTATAGGTCCAAGGCTCTTGGGAAACTCTTGTTGTTCAGACTTTTCAGTCATGTTGGACTCTTTGTGAGCCCATTGGGGTTTTCTTAGCAAAGATGCTGGTTTGGCATTTCCTTCTCCAACTTATTTTATAGATAAGAAACTGAAGCACCCAGGGTTGTGTGACTTGCCCAGGGTCAAACAGCTAGTAAGTGTCTCAGGCCAGAGTTGAGCTGAGGTCTTCCTGATTTCAGACCTGGTGTTCTATCCACTTCACCACCTAACTGCCATTGGCAGCTTTATAAACCCCTATATAAATTATAGCTATTATTAAGGGCTATTCCAGGTAAAGAGAACAATCAGCATTGAAAGTATGGCCTAGGGTGGAAGAAGCAGTGAGGCAAGTAGGGATATCAGAATGATTAAATTGGAGTCACTATACTCACTTTAGAGTACCGTGAGAGATGGGATTGGAAGTTTCTGCTAAAGTCCAGTTCGAATGCTTCATGGTATAGAGTTGACTGAGCAAGGGTTCCCATATTTTTCAATTCTATTCAAATGGAGCCCAATTTCTGGAAATTCAAGTATGGGTCTAGCAATGGACACTTTCACTATTGTAGGAAAATTAGCCTTGCTGATTTCAGAGAGGATGATTGTCAAAGGAATGGCTACATCAGATGATGCTTCTTTTTTAAATCACAACTTATGAAATTTGAGTTGACATGGAGGAGTTACCACTTGTGTTTATAAAGGGAATATCTACATGGATGAAAGAAATCATGGATCTGACAATCCCTATTAAAGTGATATGGGAATAAGAGTAGGGGGGTACAGGTTAGGGAAGATCTTGAAAGGCTGGCAGAACAATTCAGCCTTGACGTACTAGGAAACAGGAAGCCACCGATGGTTTCTGAATAGTGACCTAGTGAGAGGCGTGTTTAAAGGAAGATTAATTTCCCTTAACCCACAGAATTTGCTTGCCTTTCACTTCTCTTAGAAAATCCCCTCTGAATCTTCAGACAGGTCTATACTCAGATCAAAATGCAGGCATTGGTTCAAGTTGTTTGGAAGTCAGCTATTCTCTGTTTCATCTGGGTCAGTCTCACCTCGATTGGTGGTGGTTCTCTCAGTTGTCCCATAGAAAGCTGGGCCACCCAAGTGATTTGAAGGATTCAGAAAGCAGCTTTCTGCCCTCTCCCAATACCATTGCAGAAATGTACCAGAGGGAGACAGTCAAAATGACCCTCCCTCTCCCCAATTAATCTGCGACTTTTTTCCTTGATGACTAGTCCCTAACCAGAGAGGAACAAACCTATCTTCACGAAATTAACATTTCAGTTCTGGGGCAGGATGTCTGTAGCTGCCCTTGTTTGTTGCAAACTCTCACCCAAGAGCTTTTGTGGTTCAAGTGAACTGAATATGTATTGATGTCTGAAGCCTTCAAACCACCAGGCTGCTTACTCAGACTTCTAACCCAGATAAGATCGCCCTAGCTGATGTAGAAAAGGCAAGTTTGCCTCTATTCTGGTTCAACCTGTTGCATGCATTCAATTAAATTAGTTGACATGTGCTGGTCTCTCCACCATCCTCTCTCTTCCCCTCCCCCAGCCCTAACTCCTCACTTCCTTCCCACTCCTCACCCCTCCACCCCTCCACTCCTCCCATCCCCCCTCGCCATCAGCAGGTGTTCTTCCCTATCTCCTACTTAGTCCCTAGAACGGTGAGGGAGGGGAAAGATCGGAGCAGGCTAGTCAATCTTACAGCCTTGTGATCCTCATTTCATTTGATTTGGGCCAGATAAAGTTTCACTTAGAAGGTACTGGCCTTTAATGTCTTTCAGAGGGAAATGCCACAAGTGAGCAGGTAAGTCTTAGGACATGAATACATTACTGTGAGATCCAGGTTGAAGATGATCTGGCCCATGTGGGCTGAATGCAGCCCAGCCTGAAGGCAGCAAGAGGAAAGTCTTAGGATTCTCTGGTCCTAAAGAAAGATTGGGAAGTAACTTAAAGAGCTTCCCTTTCCCTTTCTAAATGGTATAGTCCTGCTAAGGTCTAGCTTGAGTAGCACCTTCTCTGGAAGGACCTACCTTGAACACTTCCTTCAGTCCCGTCGATCAACAAGCATTTACTAAATACCTACTATGTTCCAGGCATTAAGTGCTAGGGATACAAAAAAAAGAGGCATAGTCCTTGCCATGAAGGAGCTCAGATTCTAATGGGGGAAACAACGTGCAAACAGCTAGGTATAAACAAGGCTTGTGCTGGATAAATGGGAGACAAATCCAGAAGGAAGACACTAGCGGTGAAGGAGGGTAGGGAGAACCTAAAAGGCCTCTTGCAGAAGGGGGAATTTGAATCTTGAAAAAAGCCAGGGGTGGGGGAGCAGGGATGAAGGAGAGGATTCCAAACAGAGGCCAAACAGGGTTATGTGACTTGCCCAAGGTCACATCTGAATGAAGAAACAAGAGTCTTCTTGACTCTAGGCTCAATGCTCTATCCACTGCACCACCTATCTACCCTTACCTGGAAGGGAGTAAAGTATAAAAAGACTGGAAAAGTAGGGACAAGTTGTGAAAGGCTTTCAAAGCCAAAAAGGATTTTATATTGATCCTGCAGGTAACCGGGAACTTCTGGAGTTTATGGGTAGGATGATGACAAGGTCAGACTCGTGCTTTAGGAAAATCACTTTGATGGCTGAATGGAAGACAGAATGGAGCAGGGAGACACTTGAGGCAGGGAGACCCACTAGCAGCTATTACAATAGCCCAGGCATCAAATGATGAGGGTCTGTACCAGGGTGGTGGCAGCATCAGAGGAGAGAAGTAGGCTTACACAGAGATGTTGTTGTTCAGTCATTTCAGTCCTTTCTGACTTTTCATGACCCCATTTGGGGTTTTCTTGGAAGATACACTGCAGTGGTTTGCCATTTCCTTCTCCAGATCATTTTACAGATGAGGAACTGAGGCAAACAAGGTTAAGTGACTTGCCTAGTAAGTGTCAGAGGCCACATGTGAATTCAAGTCTGCCTGACTCCAGGCCTTCAGTCCTGAGCCTTTATCTTTCTTAACTACAAGTGCTACTGAGCTATTTGTCTCAACTCCCCAACTAGACTAGATGCTCCTAGAACAATGGGTGCTTATGTGTATCTTCCACTTATTAGATTATAAACTACTTGACAAAAGAAACTATGTCTCATTAATTTTTGTATCTTCCACAATTACCTAGCACACAGATTTACACACAGTAGGTGTTAAATAATATGTAAGGAATAAATGAAATCTTTCCCTATAGCACCTAGTCCCTATAAATATGGGAAATGGTTAATAAGTACTTGGTGAATGAATAAATGAATGTATGTATGAATGGAATGAATGAATGAATGAATGAATGAATGAATGAATGAATGAATGAGTGAATGATTTTCTTGATTAAGCTAGGTGGTACAGTGGATAGAGTGGTAGGTTTGGAGTTAGGAAGACCTCATTTCAAATCCAGCCTCGGATGCTTATTAACCATGTGACCCTAGGCAAGTAACAATAATCCGTTAGCCTCAGTTTCCATATCTATAAAATGGGAAAGGTTCAAATGAGATAATGATTGAAAAGTGTTCAGCACAGTGTCTAGCAAGTAGTAAGTGCTATATAAATGTTAACTATGTGTGTACATCTTGTAAGTGGAGGAAGTATGATTTCCTGGATTAAGAAACATAGAGGTACATAATGTTAGTATTTGAAGAGGCCCAGGGCAGCTCCGCCATTCAGATTCTGTTACCAGACGTGATAAACAACCAAAGAGCAATCCTGGGCTTTGTCTGTGTAGGGAAAGGATGGGGAGGTGGGCCAAAGGAAAGAGCACAAGGCAGAGTTTTCTTCTTCAGCCTCAGCTGGTAATCAGCCCAAGGCCTTGGACTCTAGGGCTAAAGAGGGACTGATGGGAAAGTAGTGGGAGCAGCTTCTTTGGCTCTCATCCCAAGACTTCATTCAGCCCTTTTCTTCAACCAGCATGTCTGACTCAGACTGAAGCCCTCATAAAAGCATGAGGTCCTGGGTTGGGAAATCAGATCTTCTTTGACAGGGAGTTAGGAAAACTGCCTTGAGCCTCTCTTAGGAAAGATTTCAAAGACATAGAAACTGTGCCTATATTCTAAGTATATAAATATATAGATTATGCCCATTCCTGAGGCTCCAGGAATTTTGAGAAGCCTCCTTAGGCTAGCATTCTCTGGATTGTGAGACGTTCAAGTACAGAAAAACTTAGGAAACGTGTGAAAGAGCATCACTAGGAGCCAGAGAGATACACAAACTCAGCTCTCACCTCAGGCTGTTCTTCCAGGAACCTATGGAAACCTATGGAGAAGAGGATAATCTATGCTATCAGTGAACAGAAGGGATTCCCTTCCAGGAACATGCTGAAATAAGCTCATACCAGTTCATACTAATTGTTATTTTTCAGTGTGAGCTTTTATACCTTAGAAATCAGCAAATGCTACAAATCAAGGTTTGTTTGGTTTATTTTTTTAGACTTAAAGTGCTGGAGAAAATGTTAATGCAAATAAACTTAAAACTGTCATATATACATGTTTATGTGTACATATGTGTGTGTATTTATGTGTGCATATAAACTTGTTGTTAAATGTTTAGCAATATACCTCTTTCTACCTATATCTTTACTCCAATTTTCTAAGGTGAAAATTCTAGGTTCAATGGCATTGTTTATTCCCAAAGATAGAAATGATGTTTGGCTCAGTTAATAAAATGATCTTACAGATGCATAGGTCTTAGTATGTGACTCTCACTCTGAAAACTTCATTAGCTCCCTGTTGCCTAGATGTGGATGGCTTACAGCCATAGGACTATAGAACAATGACCTTGGAAATCAGAGAATCACAGAATTAGAAGAAATACATCCAGTAAAATTCAATCCAATAAACATTTATTAAGCTCCTACTATGTACCAGGCACTATGCTAAGTGCTGAGGATGCAATGAATAAAAAGAAAGACATTCCCTGCCCTTAAGGAGCTTACAAACAAAAGAGAGAGACCCACAAAAAGTCAAGAAGTAGGGGGTGGAGTGACATTACAATAGAGGGTATCTTGTTCCATGGAGTTGAAACCAGGCAGAGCAAGTAGAATGAGAGTCCAGTAGATAGTGAGAGTCTATAAAGGAAAGCACTGGGAGGAGTTTGGGTACTTCACCCTCCAACCTTCCAATCAGAGAGGAGGGGTGGTGTCAATCAAGGCTGAGTTTGTAACCTGGTGGTAAAGCTAGAAGTAATGAGCTTATACTGGGAGGGGTATCCTATGGAGTTAAAACCAGGCAGGGCAGTAGATGCAAAGTGGAAATCTCAGAAGTCTTTTAGTGCAATTCAAACGTGATCAGTAATTCCTTATATAATATTCTTAATAACTAGCCAGCAAGTCTCCATTTTTAAGACCTCCAGTGTTTGGAAAAACCTCTATTTCCCAGAACTTATTTGCCATTATCAAGAACAAATGTTCCCCTCTGTAAGTCCAACTATTCCTCCCCTAATTTTTTAGTGTGGGAACATGCAAAAGAAACCTAATCACTGTTCCAAATGAAAACCTTTCCAATAAATAAATAAAGACGTAACATGAGTTTTCTCTTGTCCATACTAAATATCCTTAGTTCCTTCATCTGATATTCATATGAGCATACTCCCTGTGCCCATACCATTCTAGGCACCCCCTTAGCCTTGCCCAGAACTGAATCCAATATTCCAGATGTTGGCTAACCAGGGCAGAGTTCAATGAGACTTTGGCCTCCCTTATTCTATACCCTATTCCTCTCCATGCAGTCCAAGAACTTATTAGTTTTTATAGAAACCCTGTTGCGTTGCTGATGGAATATTGAGCTTGCAATCCAATAGAAACTCTCTCGCAAAGAATTATCTAGCTATACCTCCCTTATTATTGTCTGATCCTCTTGATTTGTTGAACCCAAGTGAAGGACTTTACATTTATCACAATTAAATGACCTTTTATTAGGTTCAGCACATTGAAGCTCTGATAAATTATTTTTTTATCCAAATGCTTGTTAACTTGTTAACAGCATATTAACTATCCTGTCCATCTTAGTGTCAGAATTTGAAAAGAATGCCATCTAGGCCATCATCCAAGTCATTGATAAAAATGCAAACTAGAACAGGCCATGTACACATCTCTGCTAAAAACTATTTTTCAAGTTCATAGTTTCATAGGATTTAGAATTGGAAGGAAGATTACAAATTATCTAGTTCAACCCCTCTTGTTTCACACATGAAGAAATCAGGGTCTGGAGAGAAAAATAAGCTTTCCCATGGCCATATATAGCTAATAAGTAGCAGATTTAAATCTGTTTGAACATTCCAAATATGATACTCTTCCTATAAATCTACATTTCACTTTGACAAACTAATCGCTATGCTTTGGGTCCAATCAATGAACCAGTCTTGAATCTACCTAACTATATCATTGTTTAGTACACACCCTTTTTTTCCTGCTTAGACATATACCTTGGGGATCCATGAGGATAGTATGAAAGATTGTTCAATACTTTGCATAAATTCAAGTATACTAATTCTGTTCCATTTTTTTTCTGATCTACTAATCCAATAAATCAGTCAAAGAAAGATGGGAGGTCAGTCTAGAACACCTTTCTTTTGATAAAGCCGTTCTGGGTCATAGTAATCACTACTTCCCTTTCTAAATGTTCATCTTTTGAATTATGTGTTCTATAAGTTTTCAAGGAATCAGAGTCAAATTCATTGGACTATAATTTTCAAACCTCACTCTCTTCCATTAAGAAAAGACAATGTCTGCCTGTCTACAAACCTGTAACAGTTCTCCTATTAACCATGATCTTCTAAAAATCTCTGAGAGAATATTCATTATCATCATCATCACCCCCACTTTTTCCAGTACTCTGTGAAGTAGTCTATCCATGTTGGGTGACTTGAATTCATGAAAGGCAACTAGATGCTCCTTTACCATATTCTCACTTGTCTTTGGTTTCTTCCCATTAACCATCTTATTCTTCCATTTTTCATTCCAAAGATCACTCTTCCTGACATAAAAATCACAAGAAAAGTAAAAACCAAGTACAGTTGCTTCCTCTCCATCACTCATTATCATCGTCTGATTCATCTCAAGCAATAACTCTGCCTCTATCGCTCCTAACATAAAGGAAGTCCTTTTCGCTCTTCGATATTCCTGATTAGTTCAAGTCATTCGGAGTTTTAGCCCTCTTGAACTTATTATTGCAGAATCTTCCCTCTTTTTTTCATTTTAATTCTCTTTTATTTGAATTACTTCCTTCTTCTATACATGCCATTTTATGATCTAAGTTTGTACACAAATTCTCTGTACATCCTTGGACAGTCTTCCTTTCTTCCTCATAAGATTCATTTGCATTCATGTTGTTAATGCAAAAGGATCGGGAAATTCCCTAGAACTAAATTCTGACTTCCCCTATAAAATTTTAGGCCATAGGATCTTATTTTTCCTTTCTCAAGACTATGAAATATGCTTTTATTCAAATGTATGGTATATATCACTCTAATCACGGCTTTCCTCTCTTTCTGTGTGGCAAATTCTGAGATGGAATGACCACTTTATTCCAAGTTTTCCATCACTTCAACTTCATCGAGTCCTTCTTTACTGATCAGAATTGAGACCAGAGTAGCTGCTGTCTTCATCATTTTATCCCCCTTTTTGAAGATTGGGATTATTATTAAGTCATCAAGTCATTTTGGCTACTGTACTTATAGGGAAAAGAGTAAGGATATGCACACAGAGAAGAAGATACCCCTTGCCCTGTCACCAATATACTCTACCTCCTGCCTAGGTCTTTGATGTGTTAATCAAACTCCTAATCTATTTCCTCCTGTCCCAGTAGTTTCATGCCAAAAAATATTTTCCTCCACTAATTCTCACCCAAATGTTCCCTACCATGCTGTCCTACTCCCATTCCTGGATTTCTTCGCAAGAGTAGACATTCTTAATATTTAATGCCACTCCACTGTCACTTATATCTAGTTTGTTTCTTTAAAAACAGTAGACAATCCCATATTCTAGTTGTAAGACACCCCACCACATTCATAGAATCAAATTTGCCTCCTTGAATCAGGATTTCTACTTGACCTTGTTCATTACACATCATTTTTTGCATTTGTGTATAAACCTCCAAGATCAAGCCTTTGTCCACCAAGTACTCTTTTTGTATTGTTTCATGTTAATTACTCATAATTTTTACAGACAATCTTCCTGACATGATGTACTTTCTCCAAAGTACGTGTCTTAGTAGACACATGGGCAGTTTTCTTTCTTTCAGTTTATAGCACTCAATTGGATTTGTAAGACTCCAAGAAAATAGGTGTTGCTTGAACTTTTTGTTGGACATTCTTTTAACCTTAGACAAGAGTCAGGGATTATTATATTTTAATCTGTGATCCAAGAACCAATCACTATCAGACACAATCTTTTTTTTATCTTAATTTCTTTTTTATTCTTTTAATGGATTTTTATTGTTAGGTTTTGTTTTTATATACTCTAGAGGTCTCCTTTATATCCTTCCCCCTCCTATCTCCCATATATATATACATATAAATATTTCCTACATATATACATGGGGCAGCTAGGTGGTTCAGTGGATAGAGTACCAGTGCAGGAGTCAGGAGAACCTGAGTTCAAATATCACCTCAGACACTTGACACTCACTAGCTGTGTGACCTTGGGCAAGTCACTTAAACCCAATTGCCTCATCCTGGGTCATCTCCAGTCGTCCTGATGAATATCTGGTCACTGGGTTCAGATGGTTCTGGAGGAGAAGTGAGGCTGGTGACCTGCACAGCCCTCCCTCACTCAAAACAAAGTCAAGTGCAAGTCATGTCATTATTTCTCTGATAGCATGGTCTTCTTTGGCAATGAAGGATGAACACAACATATATACATGTATGTAGAAATTATTATAACAAATAATATTTAACAATTTTAAAAAATGAAAGAGGAAGAAGATGAAGAATCAGTAAAACAAAACACCAAAAAAACACACCAAAAAAATCTAACCTCATATGCAATGTCCCGTACCTATGAACAAATCCTACCCCCCAGGGAGAGACAGAACCATCTTCTTCACTATTTCCCATATCTGCCCTTCAATGAAAATCAGTTGTGGAAACAGCACTTGTGCCCTTTAATTTCTACTTTACTGTCTCAGAAGGCCAAGGATACCTATCAATGCTTTCTAAGTTCCTCCTGACAGTATCATTTGTTCCCTTATGAATCATCACAAGTGGGCAGTGGTGCCAGTTTTGAAAAGCCTCAGAGGACTCCCTGTCACAGGCTAGAAGATACATATCCAACGAAAACAGTGACCATCTTTAGTAACTGTGACAGGCTGACAAATCTGTATACCCCTCATCAGAGTCATTTCTTCATGTCATAAGTACTTGCATCGTCTTTCTTTGATCATGACCAGGTAAATTCTCTCCTGAAAGCAACTTCTGAATCTAGACTATCATTCTTTTGAGCACAAGAAACTGCTTCCTTCCCATACTCTCCAGCATCACCTTCTATAGGGAGAGAGAAGAGAAGTCAGGGAATAAGTTTTCATTAAGCACCTACTATGTGCCAGGCACTGTGCTACATGTTTTAGAAATATCTCATTTGATCTTCCTAACAACCTTTCCAAGTAGGTGCTAGTTTAATCATTCCCATTTTACAGATGGGCAAACAGAAGCATAGAGAAGTTAAGTAACTTGCCCAGGGTCACACAACTAGTAAGTGTCCAGGGCTGAGTTTAAACTCAGGTTTTCCTGATTCCAGGCCCAGCACTTTCTCCACTGCACCACTTAATTGCTTCATCGCTATTATGTGCCTTCAAGTGTTTCTTCCTCTTCCCTTCTTTCACCGAGTCACATTTCTTTCACCTTCCACCATGATAAATGGCATGGTGCAGAGGAAATAACATTAGATTGGGAGTCCTAGGTCTGGTTCTGAATCCGATTGTTCTTCGTATCATCTACATGCTCTTGGAGAAGTCAATTAAAATCTCTGGGCATCTGCTTCCTAGTCTGTAATATGAGGGTGGGACTGGGATTAGAGAGGGATGGAATGAAGGATTTCTTCCACTTTTAAAGCTGTGATCCCATTGGGATTAGAATCCCTCTTCAGGTTCTTTTTCTTCATTGTTGCCTCTTAAAAGAACATCCATTCTTTTCAAGGAACATGTCATTCTCCGTAATAGCCTGGAGAGTGACTAGGAATGCCTTCTGCCCTCTCACCTTCTCTGCTCTGAGGGAGACCAACTGGTACTTTGTTCTTTCGTAGCTCTTTCTTCCCTCCTGGCAGAAACACAAATGCAGTCCACTTTCATGGGATCACTATAAAATTTCCTTTGTGCGCCAGACATACGAAGAACGTCAATCCTCTGTCATTCCTGCTAGTAGCGCTTGTGGCTAATTCAGGACCAACATGCCTGTTTACGTTCCTGTTGGTGCTGGCATTCATTTTTTGGGGGGTGGGCTCTGAGTGAAGCTTTATATATTTATAGAAGGCTTGCTGCCTTTTCTCCTGATATGACTATTTTGTTTGAAGGGCAATTAGCATGTTCCTGCCAAACCCTTATACAAATAAAAGCTACTTAGCCATGCTCAAAGAGAAAGTTGAAGCAGAAACTCAATTATCAGTGGGAAGAGGATAGAAGAGAGGGAGGTAATTAGTTCTGAACAAATAAAACATACTAACAAACTTGAAACAATACCTTGCCAGTTCTCTGGCTATGGTGCCCTTTGTTTCGGTTCACTATCACATAGTCAGGTCTATGCCATTTACTAGCTGGGTGAGCTGTGTGCCAGTGAGACAAGGAATATAACCAGATCTAAAGACGCAAAAAGAAATATCACAGAGAGGGCAAAGGAGACCCAAGGCATAGTAGGTCTGAGCAGACGACGTAACATAACACCTAAAGAGCGTCTGAAGATAGGAGTAGAAGACACCATAGATGAAATGGAAAATTAGAAACCCTTGCCTGATCAGTCAGAGAGGGTAAAGAATCACAGTCAAGTGTTCCATTGGGCCCCTCACAATGTCAGGAAGATTGAAGTAGACCTCTTGCAAAGAATTTATTGGAGGACATTGACAAAAGTCCCACAAGTTGCACAGGAAGGGATGGGTTGTGATTTGAGTAATTGGAGTAATCATGGTCAAATTTAAACTCTCTGGATCTCTTTTCACTTTTCTGTAAAAAGTGGTTGGATTAAATGTAGTCTAACTCTAAATCCCCTGATATGGGAAGTAGCATGTTCTGGGAACCTAGTGTTAAAGGTCTAAAGCTTCTTCCACATCCCCTGACCAGACTATAAGGTGGAAAAATTGTTGACCCTGGTGACAGACAAACCTGGGTTGTTGAAACCCCACCTCTGATGATTAATATTTTTGCGACCTTAGACAAATCACTTACCTTCCCTGGGCCTCATGTTCTTTATCTGTGAAAGGGGGGGAGTTGAACTAGATTGTCTCTGAGTTCTCTTCTAGTTCTAGACTTTATTATTATTATCATTATTTCCAGCTTTATTTCATGCATTCTATATGTGAGCCCAGCTGGGTGGTAAAATGGATAAGTACTGAACTTTGAAGCAGGATTTTATGGAGGTCTATCTGACTTTAGCACTTACAGATATGCCCTGGGAAAGTCATTTAACTGCTCTGGGCCTCAGTTTCTTTATCTGTAATATTCCAGGTTGACCTCAGTGGTCTCTTGTTCCCTTCCAGCTCTAAATCTGTGTTCCTATTCCCTGATCTAATCACAGCCTCTCATCTATTCATACAGACTCTCTCCCCCATTACTACGCCCCACTCCCTTCTCATCCATGCCTTCTGAAGTGCTGTCCTTTCAAAGATGAATTCAGGTGCCACCTTCTTCCATGAAGCTTTCCCTCATCTTCCTTCCCTTGTCCCCAGCTCAAATGTGTTTTCTCCTGCCCTAAATTTCTTATTGTCTTTCTTTATCATAGTCTATTTCACATCATATATGTATATGTACATATATGTATGCACAAACATATGTATGTGTGTATTATAACCAGGAATGTTCTGTAAATGTGTAACAACCAGGTGTCTGAATAAGCTTAATCTGCATTACATTTTCTTCATACTTTCTTAAGTCTAGACAACCAAATAAAAAATAAATCAAGCCTTGATTTGTAGCTTTTGTGGCTAACCAAGGTGTTAATCTTTACACTGAAAATTTAATGATCAGCTCTCCTGACTTGGTTCCTGCTTGAATCTAGCACATGCCTGGTTATATCCCTTTGTGTAAAGTGCAGGTTCCATAAAGGAAACAATATTTTCTGTTTCTATCCCTAGCTTAAGGGGAACCACGATGCCTTCCACTATTTGTTTCAATCCAGACTTGGAATTTCATTGGTGTAGGAAATTCTCAGGGGCAGTTAGGTGACACAATGGATAAAGCACTGAGCTTGGAATCAGAAAGACTTTTCTTCATGAATTCATGAGTTCACATCCAGTCATAGACAGCTTACTAGCTGTGTGACCCTGAACAAGTCACTTAACCCTCTTTGCCTCAATTCTCCACCTGTAAAATGAGCCAATGAAGGAAATAGCAAACCAATATCTTTGCAAGAAAGCCCCAAAATACAATCGTAAAGGGTCAGACACTATTGAAACAACTCAATGACCAGGAAATTCCCTGTAAGGGACTTCCCTCTACCAAAGCAGATCAGCAGCTTTTCTGCTACTTATTTATACTTTGATGGTTGCTGAGACACAGAAAATTTAAATGACATGCCCAGGCTTACACAGATAATCTCTGCCAGACGCAGCCCTTGAACTCAGGTCTTTCTAACTCCAAAGCCAGCTTTCTATCTACTACATAGGCCTCTTTTACCTTGCATACTATATGTAGGTGCTTATTAAGTGTTTGTTAAATTGAAGTAAATGAAAGAGGTACTTGCTGTGGTTACTGAGTCAGGAGTGGGGGAGGTAAAATCAGACTCCAAAAGGCCTGGGGATGAGATAATGAGAGTAACAAAACAATATTACTTAGAGGTGTGGGTGGAGAGGGAATGTGTCAGAAGTTTGGCTAAGGGGAACAGGCTAAGTGCTCGCACTCAGTCCAAAGAATTGGGCACACTTGCTCCTAGGATCCAGCTATAGAATGAACAATACTGAGGACAACCAATGGCTTTGATGTCTTTCCTGACGTTATCATCAGAGTCAGGTTAATCTTTCTACATGGCAAGTGCAACCAGTTACCTGGAGGGCAGATAATAGCATTTATTATTCCTGGTGAGCAGAATTGAGTAGCTGTAACTCACAAGATTCCATGTGTAGGAGTCTCTCTTGCCCCCATCCCCTTCATAGCCCCTCTGCTCTGGAAGGAAATTAGTTTTCCCTAGCCTTTATTTCCCCCAGAGTTCAGAAACAGCTGGAAGAGAGGTAAGGCCAGATGGACTACAGAGAAAAGCAGATATGTACTGGGGGAGGAGGTGGGTCTTGAGCCAAGCTGTGGGTGCATTTGGACTTAGTTCAGAGAAGGATGGCACTTTGAGATGCTGGCAGAAGGAAGGGTGAGTATTCCTACTAGAGAATACTCTCAAAGTGAAGAGATGCAGGAAGGGATAAGAACTCTCCCCTATGGCATGGAGGAACTGAGGATGATGGTGGTGCTGACTGGGCTCCCCATTCAGTCTGAAATGCCAGCTAGGTCACAAGGTCTGAAGGAAACAGGAGGTGAAATGGAAATTTCCCTGGAGGTCTGGTCAAGGCAACCTTATAGGCTAGAGGTTCGTTGGGATGGTTGTGGGGAATCCATCTTACCCCAGGACTGAAAGTCCTGGGTTTTTCCTTAACATGGACAGACCCAGATCAAAGCAGAGAAATGTCTCTCTTCTCTCACGTTTCCTGAAGATTAATCTTGAGCCATATATGGAAGGTGGAAATGCCTTTTATTCCTCCAGGCTGCCACGGGGGGAGGAGGTTCATAGGAGTTGCCTAACCTGATGCACAGGTTCCGGTTGCCAAAAAGGGGAGAGAAAATCTGGTCTCCCCCGGCTTTCTTCCCCCGACTTCATTATCAGCCGCAGCCGCAGGAGCGGGAGCATCCCCACCAAGCGGAGGCATGTGCCTGCACTCCACGGACCCCACGGAGCTCTGCTAGGGCTGCTTTTGAATCAGGCAGCCCTCCCCTCGGCCAACCACAGGCCTGGGCAGGGCGTGACGTCAGCTTCGGGCTCTCTGTTCTCTAGCCCAAAGAGCCTGGGGCGCTTCAGAGCCAAGCTGGCGGGAAGCAGAGAAGGCAAGCAGGCAGAGGAGCCGGAGAACCAGCGCAACAAACGGGGAGAAGGCACCCGGGTTGGGGTGGAATGAGGGGATGATTTTGGCCAGCTGGAGCTGGGGGACCCAGTGCTGACAGCCTAAAGCTGCCTCTGTCCTCTGGTCACCACTCGGAGTTTCTTTGGCTGCCTGATCGCAGGCTTTTATGTACATACTGCAGAAGACAATGAGGGTAAGTTTTCCTTTCTCCTCTTGGGCACTGGGCAATGAGTCTGGATAACAGAACTAAGGAGACTGGGCTTTTGGCTAAAGGCACCCCCAATTGTGGAAGCCTCCCAAGGGAAACAAAAGGATTGGGGCAGCCGGAGATCCCTCGGATCTTTCTAAAATTCTCCATGCTGCTGAGGATGGATGAAAAGCCTGGTTGGATTTCCCCTGGTATTTGGTCCGGGAGAGATTGAGACAGCAAGGGGCAGAATTTGCCCAGAAGAGACGTTGGCGCCCACGCACACCTGCTTGCTTGGCTTTTGAAGGTGTTGGTGTCTTTGCCCTGGCTGTTTTAGAGATCATAAGATCCTAAAATTGGAGCTGGAAAGGACCGTCGAGGCCATCTAGTACAACACTGTGACCCTCAGTTTTCTAATCCGTAAAATGCGAGTGGCTGAGTCAATTACCCGTGGTTATAGGAAATACAGCTTGCCTCTGAGTCCAGCTTTCTATCCAGTGGAGCCTACTGCCCTCGGTCCAGGAAAATCTGCCTGGATCATGGAAGGGTGTCACAGGGAACAGAACTTTTATGTCCTGGGCAGAGTGACCTGTTCTGCTGCGAAGAACTGGGGAGGTCAGCTGAGGCAGTTGATCCGCGCAGGACTCTGAAGTTTGTAGGGAGAGAGAATCCTGCTCGCTTCAGGGTCTTTGGGACAGAGGGACAGTGTTCAATCTAAGGCAGGGGTTCTTAGGTTCGTGAAATTTTTTTTTAAAAGTTTTGATAATCATTTTTCAATATAGTTGCTTTCCTTTGTGATCCTATGTATTTTTATTTTGTAAGTTGAAATACTATTCTGAGAAGGGGTTCCTTGGATAGACAGCTAAAGGACCGTAGGACACGAAAAAGGTTATCAAGCCCTAATCTTGGGCAGATCTCGCTAATTTCAAGTGTTTTAATTTACATGTCTCTTTACTTGGCGATGGAGCAGATGAAAGTTCACACCGTAAATGGCCAAAAACAGGCTGACTGCATGTTTGCCTTCTTCTATCCACCCAGGAAGGGATCCTGCGAGTGGTTTGGGGTAGGGAAAATCTACCAGTGACCAAGGAGTTAAATAGGAAAGGGGACAGGAGTGATGAAGCAGGCAGTGTATGCCCTAGAAAGCCACCGTTTATAGTAACAGATGCAGTATTCTCTGGGCTGGGAAAGAAGAGTTTTTGTTTGTTTGCTTCCAAGAATACAGTTACCAGAATCACACTAGTATTTTGCTTTTTCCCTCAATAAGCCCTAGGGGCTTCTAACTCCCAGTTAAGTGGAACCCACCACCCCTCCCCCCAGCTTCAGGATCAAGAATTAGGCATGGACTCTTCCACCTCCACCCCTCTCCACTGTATTGCTCCTCCTTCCAGATTCCAACCTAAGCAAGCAGCCTAGGACATTCTGCTTATAATTTCCAGGAAGCTGGGTTATTGCCCAGTAATACCTGGGTAGTCTTGAAGTGAACTTCATTATCCTTGACTGCACCATTAGCACTCATTCATTTCCTGTCCAAGTTGATCATGAAGCATAGAGTTTGCCCAAAATGTGGTGGTGGGTTAGATTGATGATTGTGCAAGCCCTAATTATACTGCCCAATTACCTAAGAAGAGTCAAGGAGTGTGTGTCTAGGTCTCCTGTGCTTCCAGAGAGGACCTAATGCCACACATGCCCTTATGGTTGTGGTTCATGGAGACAGACACACCTGTGTTAATGCAACAAGGAAGTATTTTGCTTTTTCCTTATATTTCCTCTTCACATTCCATGTCATTATGTGGCATTTGCCACATTCTATGCATTTTTATTGAATTACAAAAGTATACTTAGTCACCTAGGCTTTAAGTAAAGGCAGGCTGAGTGAGATGGAGGTGAAGATTTTAGTACTTGACTGTCCAGCACTGTGACAAATAACTGATATATCTGCTTAGGCTCACCTGCACCTGTGGCCCATGTAAGACCATCTCTTTGCTTTGGGCGAGGTTTAGATGCCAGGAGATTGAAAGACATTTGTACTTCTTTCCCACCTCCAACTCCTATGAAGCTGTTAAGGCAGGTGTTTAGAGGAGTGGGTGAGAGAATCCTTTGTATTTCATGGCCTCAATGTAGACTCCTTATACCTAAGTAGATATGCTCCTTAAATCTGAGCTTTCTTGATCAGAACATGTTGGTAAATTGACCAGAAAGCCACAGAGTAATAAGAGTATTCTCAACTTTCTACATGTGGATGGGCTTAGAAAGTAACTTTCCAGTATGCTCTTTAGACTTTAAAAGACCCACACATATATTTTTGTGTGATTTCCTTATGTTTTTGACCAGCCTGGAGGAAGACCACATTTGGGAAGTCTTAAAAAGGAGTTATGGCCCTTCTAGCCCACAGATAAATGAAATCTAAAAATTCCCATTTCTCTTTCACTTCTGCAGGGCTGTCTCTTGGGCCAGGGGCAAAGAGACAGACTGCTTCCAGTGTCTGCTTCCAGTGTCTGCCTTCTCTGAGCCTAGCAACCCCTGAAGCAAGTAGAACTGGGATTGGCGTAGGAATATGTATGGACAGAGAGGATACCCACTCATTTTCCTGATAACCACGGAAAATGTTTATAACTTTTAACACCTTCATTGATTTTCCAGGGACAGAGGGAGAGAGAGGGCTAGCACAGATTCAGATCCTGCTGGTGACTGGTAGCTTCCTGTGCCTGGTCTGCAGTGGTTGTTGTTTGTTGTTGTAATAATAGTAGCGAATGTTGTTGTTGTTTCCCAGGATTTACAATTATACTACAAATTGAAGCACTTAGTTTACAAGTGACACACAATAGTTTGCAAGCTTTTACAGTGAGTATAGGTGAAGAGTTGCATCCGCGAAAGAGAATCCTACCCAGGCTAATGGCCTTTTAGACCTTATTGGACACTTATTTAATTCAACAATTATTCATTAAGTACACACTATTTGTCTTGCGCAGTGACACCTAAGGTATAGTCTTTTTCTCTGTAATTCTCTTTTTATGGGCAAATCACTCCAATGGAATTGTCTGGGGTGAACAGGGGTTTTCTACTCTGGAGATAGCCTATGGCTGGTTAGATGGAGGGAATTCCCACACCAGGAATTCCCCATCTTGAAGAATTCACCTCTTCTTAGTATTAACTTGTCTGATGTTTAGAAAAGTCTTCCCGTAGCCAGACAAAAGCCCACCCAGAGATGGGCAGTGTCTGTGTTACTTATAATAACCCAAGTTCTGCCAAATTGGATTATGTGCTACCTCCTGGATACTTCCCACATTTCCTGAGTCCCTTCCTTTGCTAATTCTGTACCCTGTCACTAGAATGAACTCAGTTGTCCCCCAATTTCCCCCTCCCTTACATTGGGAAACCCCTATTCATGCTTCTTGCTACCAGGAAGTGCCTTCTCCTAAGACAGTATTTGCTTTGTATTTATTTAGTTTGGACTTGTAAATATGCCTGTTGTTCTCTCCATTAGAATATAATCTCCTTGACAGCAAAGGGTTGTTCCGATTTTGTCTCTGTATCTTTGTATTTGGCTTGAGCTTGGTCCTATATCTGGAATATAGTAAGCATTTAATAAATGCTTGTTGACTATTTTCCTAAGGCACTGGGAGAAAGTGTTTTAGTCTCCCTCCATAGGCTGATGGAAAAATTATATGGCACAGACACATTAAGATCCCAGAGGAGGTAAAAAAGAAATGTTACTTCTCAGTTCTCCCAATTTCCAGTGTCCTGTCATTCCCTGAATGTGTTTTATATTAAAGATTTTAAGGAAATAACACTTGAGTTAGGCGTATGAGTTTCTGTTTTTATTGTTTTGTTATTTGGATTCAAATACTGAACTCCATTTAAAAAATCACATGGGACAAAGTAGAAATTCTTATTCTCGTGGAATAGCTTAAAGGAAGAGATAAGACTGTGGTCTCTTCAAATATGTAATGAGTTATTTGGCACATTACAAGTTGAGTCCACTCATCTAATCCAGCAGCATCCAGAATCTCCTTGATGGGGAACCTTACAGACTGAGCCAAGGAAATAAATAACAACGCCTAAAGGGGAGTAGGAAAAAGAGAGACAGAGGCTTTGAAGGCAAATTGAGCCAGGTATATTGTTGAAATCCCAGCTTTCTCCATGGTGGCAGTGGAATTTATAGTACACTTTGCTTTCAGTTTTTGTTTTTACATAAACTGGAATCTTAGATGGAGAGGAGCCCATGAGGGCAAGCAAAGTTAGGATGACAAGTTCCCATGGGGCTGTAAACATCTCAACTTGACCAGACTGGTTGCTCCTTTCACTTAAAAAAAAGTTCCTCCCAACCTTTCCTTTGACAAGTGGGGAAAGGGGAGTAGAGAGGGCAGAATGAGGATAGCAGGATGATGCTGGAAAATGTATCAAAGGAGGCAGCATGTGGTAGAGAACTGGTCTATTGTCTATTCTATAAATGCCACATTTAGAATGCTGTATTTACACTCACATTCAGAGGCAGGATTGGAGGCATGGGCTGGGCACGAGCCTATGAAATGCCCATGTTTTAATCCCTACTCTGATCCAGCCTATTATGTGACTTTAAGCCTACCATCTTCTCACTTCCGTGCTTCGATGGAAGCTGGAGAAAGGTATATTTCAATTCAATATAAAAAATCTTTTTTTTTTTAATGACAAAAGGTGGAATTAGCTGCCACTTTCTCAACAGGGGTGTTTTAGCAAAGGCCAAATGACCACTTGTCAGAAAGAGTATAAAAGGGATTCTTCATGGGTTACACAGCCTCAGAGGCCCCTTTCAACTTTGAATTCATGTGATGGTCCACCTCAAACCCTGACCCTGTGTTGCCAACGCTGGTCCTGTGTTGCCTGTTTGAGGAGGGATTCTGATGCACTGGCTTGCCAGGAGTTCCAGGCAGAAGGCAAACAAGATATACACAGTGGGTCCCCATAATGCATAGTTGCTTTCCAAGAAAATACCAGCCAAGAATGCTTTTCTATGTTTTTTTTTTTCTGTAAGGGTTTTCAGAGGGGAAACAAACCACAGATATGAACTTGACCCATACCCTCCCCCTCAGGCATGACAGATAGGAGCACATTCTGTCTACATCTGGGCTTTTGTTCAAAGACTGGCAGTTTATCACTTGCACAATAAGTGGCAGAGGCTAGCGATCTCACCCACAGCGTTGCTTGCATGGTCAATCTGCAAATTTCAGAGGAGCTAGAGTCCCAGATTGTGAAGGTTTTTTAGCTTTAAAACAATCCCAAGGAGGTAAGAAATTTGCCACTTGTTTAATATGAGAAATAAGAAAAGGAGAGCCTAGCAGTCCACTGAGAACTGGCATTTCACTTCAGCTACAAAGGCATCTTGTAAGTGGGTGGTGGCTAGATAATTTTTTCCCTCCCCTAGCCCTTGTGAGATCACTCAAATATGTAGCTTCTGTACAATGCTCACAGCCAGCCAACCTGAGGAGGAGGAAGATCACATAAAGAAAGTCTTTGAGATGTCTTATGGCCTCTTTTCCCCCCACCTAGGAAACTATGCCCCAGACACCAATCTTCTCCAGTATGCTTGGGTCTAGTTGTAGCGGACAGGTGCAGCCAGACATGGGAGAGCGGAGTGGTGGAGACCTCGTTTTCCAGGATGGGAATCTTATTTCCGGATCCTTAGAAGCCTTGATTGAGCACCTGGTCCCCACTGTGGATTATTATCCAGATGTAAGTAGACTGCTGGATGGGGGATGGGGGAGAAAGAGTTTGGTTTTTATGTATGTGGTGTGACAATCATCTTAGCAAAATTCCAGTTTGAAAGTGTTGTTTGAAATTAGCTGGAGCTGGTATAGTTTAATCACTCATCTCGTCCTAAGACACAGGTGGGTAGGGCCTGGACATCTCCATGGGACCAATGAGGATGCTATCTAATCCTGCTATGAGGCAAAACTTAGAAAGAGATGGACATGACTTTGGCAAGCACTGAGTTGAGATGGGGTTGAGACTGGTTCCTACCCAGGGGGAGAATCCCAGGCCCATTCCCATTAGAATTTTGGTACCACCTGGAAGTACCCTTCAGTCAGCCCACCTGAGAGACAGAAGCAAGTTCGCATTCCATAAAACTTCTTTCAGGTCACATACTGGCCGGAGGAATTCTGTGACTTAGCCCAAAAGCAGTTGCTACTTGACTTCAGAGGCAATCCATGGAAGGAAAGAGTTTTTTGACCTGGAATTCTAAATAGTAATAAAAGGTGATGAAACAAAATTAGCACACTCACCTTGACCTTGATACTCTACCTGTTGTCCATGAACTTAGGTGCCAAACCTTAAAGAAGCCTTGCTTTATTTCCATCACCTCTCTCTCTCCCCCACCCCCCCGCCTCACCCCACTGCCCCATTGTTAGCATCCACCTTCCTCCTATCTGTGTATGTGCCTCTGTGTACAAGTCTATTTCCAAAAGAGGCAACTTGGCATGATAGAGATCTAGCTTTGGAGCCAAAAAAGACCTGGGTACAAATTCTAACCTTAAATAATTTGACTATGTGATCCTTGGCAAATCACTTAACCCCTCGGTGTTCCAGGTAACTCCCAAATATTCTAAGTAATAGAGAAGGTATTCCTGCATTAGTTGAGGAAGTATCCTCATTTCAGACTTCCCTCTGCCAGTGAAACCATCATCCAGTACCTAGCACAATGGGAGACACATAGTAGGTACTCAAAAATATTCATTGAATTTAAATAAAGGAAAAGATTAAGGTTAAAAAGTTCTATCCAGTCTAGTGATGGTGGAGTGCAACCACGTACCCAGATTATCTCCTCCACCTCTCCCTCTCCTACACACACCTGAACATAGCTTTCTTGCCTTTATTATTTTTTTGGCTGGGAATAGCAGCATGTTTGGAATTTACAAAAATCCAGGCTAGAAAACATGACATGCATGCATACTGGCGCATGTGCATGCACACACACACACATACACACACACACACATATATACACATGCACATACACATACACACATACACACACACACACACACTTTACCCCATGGTGCCTGCTTATCTCTATATATCACTAAATTCTGGTGGCACTGACTAGTCCTTCCTGGTTCCTGAAGACTTTGGGTTTGATAGCTACCCCTGACAGAACAACACTGCATGTTTTCAGGAAATCAGTCTCCATTCTGGTCCTTATCTTGCAAACTGGGAGTGTGGCGGGACTGGTTTAATGATGGTGATTCTATCACTTGGGACTCTCTGCTGAGTTTCCATTAAACACAGATTTAGAAAGATCAGTGCCAGCCTTGAAAGGGAGAAGGAAACATTAAGGGTGAGGAGAGGATTTCAATGAGGCTTCTCCACTGCCTTTCCCTCCCAAACCCCCACTATGACCAGTCTGGCTGCCATTACTCTGGCTTCCTCTTGGATTTCCCACATGTGGGAGTCTCTTGATACAGCTGTTAGCCCACTGTTAAATGACTGCTACCGCAGCAGATTTTTGTCTAATCAAACTTTTGTTCATCTGTTATGTTCTGGGAACTGTCCTGTGTTTTCTGAGGAACAAACAAACAAAAAACATAAAACCTTCAGAAATCAAAGATAGTTGAAGAAGCAAAACATTTACATATGAAAGGACAAATAAATATGTAATACAGTAACTGTAAGGGCCAAATTATATGGGTCACATAACAAGTGTCTGAGATGGGATTTGCACCCAGGTCTCCCTGACTCCAGGCCCAGCACTCTATCCACTACACCATCCAAATTTAAAGAAGTTAAGTGACTTGTCCAGGGTCATACAGCATAGTCCTGTAAAAGACAGGACTTGAATCCAGATCTTCTTAACTCTGAGGTCAGTTCTCTATCTACACAATCTCTCTGTCAATGAAATCTGGTTTTTAAAAGCAAGTCTGGCTACACATAACTCAGTAAGTACCAATGCTCCCACTTGCCTCTAGGATAAAAAACTCCTCTATTTGGTTTGGAAACCAAATGCAATTTGACTTCAGCTTACTTTCTTCCAGCTCATTGCATGCTCTTGTCCTTTACTCCCTTTAAATTTCTGCCAAACTGGCCTCATTGCCATTCCCCATTCATGACCTACCAGCTCCTATCTCCAGGCTTTTGCACAGGCTGTACCCTATGACAGGAAGACAGTCCCATCTCACTTTCAGCTTGTAGAAATCCTCTCTTCCTTTGCAGCTCAGCTTAGGTGATACCTACTAGATATCATAACTAGTAAATTTCTAGTGTTCTCTCCCTAGTAAAAATCAACTAGGTGGTACCTTCAGTTGAATTATTG